>NC_091549.1:36293376-36298376 GCF_042767895.1 Penaeus vannamei
TCTTCAATGAGCTTCCTACCATTGTCACAGACTAAATTAATTCTAGGTTCGTGGTTATCAATCTCTGTACTAAGGGACTGGAGTTTCTTCTTTAACATGTGGACGGTGAACAGGGAGTTGCCATAGTCAGGGCTTGTTGCTAGTGGCATTTTCTCTAGAATCCAGAGCTTCTCATCCTCAACATCTCTCCTGAACTGGTATGCCTCTTTCTTCTTGGCTAACAACACATTGCGTTCAACAAGAGGAGCTTTAAGGGACTCAAATTTGGCTTCCACTTTTGACTTCATTTGTTTGATCTCCTCTGTCTTATCAGGAGTCATGCGCTGCAAGTAGTCTGCCTGGCTCTCTAGCTGTTCAACCTGCTTGGCCTTGACAGCCATCTGCGTCTCAATCATTTGTTGTTTCTGCATAAGGATGTTTACAGATGTCAGATCCATTCCAGTGTCTCCACCTTCAATCTGTTTCTCAAGATCTGTCATCCAGGTGTCAATGTCATCACATGTCTGTTCATAAAGCACCTGTCTGTTAGCATCAAAGAGTCGTTCTCCCTTTTCTTTGGTGGTGGTCTCTAGGGCATCAAAGTGTTGATTTAATTCCGATATCTTTGGTCCAATTAGTTCAGCCATTTCAGGCTTTTCTTTTACCAACACTTCTCCAGCTTCTTGTACTCTAACCAATCTGTCTTTGTTACTCGCAATTTCTGCTTCGAAGGCCTGGTGTCGAGTCCATTTACTGTGGACTGTCTTAGCTGATCGGTAGCTCTCATCTTGAGCAATGATATGTTTTTCTTGTACCCAATCATTGAGTTCTTCACAATCTTGGAGGAACTGATGGACTTGGAGTTGGTCCCGTAGGCGTTCCATCTGTTCCATGGCGCGATCTCTATTCTGCTGTCGGCGTTCTTCAATATTTTCTGCCTTTTTCTGAATTTTGTCAGCAGCAAAATGTTCTTCATCAAGTAATCTCTGAGCAAACTGGCAGATGCCATTGATCTTCTCATCATTAGCTTCCATGGTAGTAAGGAATGCCTCATGCCTCTTAATAAGGTTCTCTGCCTGTTCCAAGTTGGTTGGAGTCTCATCCTTGCTAAGGTAGTGTTCTTGTTGACTGAGGAGAACTTCTCCCTGTTTGGCATCACGCAAGAACATCTGTAAGTTAAGGGACTGTGACAGAAGTTCCTGTCTGTTCTCCCACATCTGGTGCAACTCTGCCCATCCATCCTTGAGGGCCTTCAGTCTCTCTCTCAAGAACATGTACTGTGCATCATCTGCTGGTGTAACATCTTCTGCTGTAATACGTTCACCATACTCCATCATCTTAATATAGTCTTCAGTGTAATTATCAATCTCCTCGCGGATGGACTGGTGTTGGCTCAGCAGCTTCTCTGCTTCTGCAAGATTTGAAGGAATATCTTCTGATGCCACATCTGTCATTGTCTTGGTTAACCATGACTGGAAGTGGTCCAGATCTCTCAAGAAGCGATGAAGATCACCAGCCTCTTCAAGTTTAGCATCACGCTCCTTGAGAAGCTGAGTGAGTTGGTCCCACACTGAACGGATCTGTTCAATGCGCTCACGGATGAGTTCAGCCTCTTCTGGATGATCCTGGCTGATCTTATCTGCTTCACTTTCAAGGGCATCAAGTTTAGCCTGAATAGCTGCCAGGTCTCTTTCCATGCCAGAGAGACGACGCTGGAGTGTCATGATGCCACTGAGATCTGTGCCTAGGTCAGCAGTTTCCATCAACACACGCTTCTTATCTTCAATCCAAAGAACTGTTTCTCTACATTCAATATGGAATGTTTGAACTCCATGGGCAGAGCTGAGTTCTTCACGCTTGCTTTCTGCCTTTTCTCTGAGCTCGGCCCACCGTTGGTTTAGTTGGTTCTGACGGGCAATAATGTCCTCTGAGTTTGGATGCTCAACATGCAACAACTGACGAGCCAACTGGTTCACAACTGCTACACGACTAGCATTGGCATTCATTTCTTGTTCAAATCCTTCATATCTGTGCTTCATGATCTCACAGTCTTCAATGTCCTTAGCTGGTACCATTGTAAGAAGCATACGCTCCTTCTCTGCAATCCATTGTTCAACACCATCTGCCTCTGTGAACAATTTATACAGTGACAGAGCATCCAGCAATCTCTGCTTGCGCACCTTAGCAAGTTCAAGCAATTCTTTGTATCTGCGGTCAATTGATGCCAATCTTTCAATGACCACAGGTGATTCTCTGTCAACCTGATTGAGTTCTGATGCCTGTTGGTGCAACTGTTCAATTGTGCTAGCATAGTTCTTCAGCTCATCAGTAACATCCTTGTGTTTCTTCAAGAGAGACTGCACAGTAGCTTCATCCCTACCAGTATCTTCGCTTGATACCAGTCGCAAAATATCCAACATCCAGGTATCAACATCATCAGCCTCTGTGTAGAATTGATGCAGGTCTACAGCATCAGTCAGCCTCTTCTTACGGTTGGCTGATCTCTCTGTAAGGGAAGTCCACATGGTCATAATTTCATCAATTCTCTCTTGAATCTTATCAGAGCCAAAGTGTTGCTGAGCAATAAGCTCTTCTCCACTCTTGACAACTGCCTTGAGTTGTGGCTCATGTGACAACAACTCTTCTTCAACTGTTTTGTGTTTGGTCAAGAGTAAGTTGACAGTGATGAGATCATGCCCAATGTCTGAAGTGGAAAGAATCTGTTCTTTCTCCTTGATCCAGTTCTCTTCCTCTGCCATGTCCCAGTAGAACTGCCATAACTTGCGTGACTCTTCCAGGCGGAGACGCCTCTCGACAGCCAACTTGACAAGCTCACCATAGGCATCCTCAAGTTGCTGCACACGCTCCAATACAATAGATGGGTCACATGGACGATATCCCTCAACCTGTTCATCATCCAGGAACCGCTGAGAATGCTCAATTACTGTCTTGACACGTTCACCCAAGACATTAATGTCAGCCTCCAGCAAAGAGTGTTTCTGTAACAAGTCCTCCACACCCATGAGATGTTTTCCATAGTCTTCACTAAGGAGACGGAGCTTCATGTCTTCCATGGAGTCCAAGATGTACATCATTTCCTGGAAGTTCTGTTGCAGCTGTAGAGACAGTTCAAGCCTCATGCGGCGCAACCTGAGAAGCTCAAGTAGGTAGTTCCAGAGGCGTAGCACATTGTCTTTCCTAGCATTGATGCGTTCGATATCATGATAACGTTCAGCTTCTAGCTCATTAGCAACTGAGACTACTGCCTGTACACGCTCCTCATACGCAAATATGTCAGTCTCAATGGCTTCGTGCTTCTTTGCTGCAGCTTCCACAGCAGCCAAATCAAAACCAAAGTTATCCTGGGAAACCAGTCTCTGGTTCTCAGACAACCAGGTTTCTCTCATGCCAGCCTTACGGTTGAACCTAGCAGCAAGTTGTGCAAGCTTCTCTTGACGAATAAGTTCCTCTCTCAGTGCCAACTCACGTTCATGCTCAGCCTTCTCCAGGCGTTCCCAGGCCTTATTGATGTCACTAATCATCTTGCCCTCCTTTGGCAAATAGGGTTTCTGATTATTGGCTCTCATTTTGGATTGAAGAGTGAAGAGCAGTACCTCCAGGTTGCCCTTCTCAACGAATTTTGGTGGTTTCTCCACAGTACGGTAAGTATTGAATTGTGTGAGCTGCGCTTGTACTCCAGTAAGTGAGTTGGTGAAAACTCTGTCATTTAGGGATTCAATAGTGACTTCAATCCACTTCAGTAAATCTGATGTAAGACTCTCATATTCCTTGATCATTCTGTCATTCTCCATAGCAATACCCACAACCTTGCCAATACGTTTTCCCTGGACTGTCTCCTGTTTGAGTTTGGAGAAGTAGTGGTAGTAGGTGACAACATAGGTGATAATTGATTTCTCATCAGGCTGTTCAACAAAGACATCCTCAGCATCCAACAGCTTGGTGAGACCTAATTTGTTTTCTGCAACATTAAAGGCATTATTGAGGTTGTACATTGCATTTGACCGTGACAATTTCTCATACTGAATCAAGTCAGGCCTGTGCTTGTGAATGATAGCATTGAAGGCTAAACCATCCCTCCAGGAGGTGGTAAAGTTCCTGATGTTAACATTATGATAACCAGCTGTCTTCATCTGGCACCAAAGGAGTAAAGCATCCTTAGCACTCTTGGTCTCTTGGTTCTCTGTCTCTTCAATGGTGATGTCTTGGATCTGGAACCGAAGGATGATAGTCCAGATAAGACCAAGTGTGAGACGAGCATTGCCATCCACAATATCATGGGAGCCCATGTTCTCCAAGTGGACTCGCTGATCACGAAGGAACTGAAGAGCTTTGTCTACATTTTCCAAGCAGTGAATTCGCATCTTTCCTTTGGTCGGTCGTGGCTGTAAGTAATGACAAACAAAAACTGTAAAACCTTCATGTACTGAAACATACTTGTTTTATGAATAAACAAACATATTCTCTGTCCAGTATATCACAAGTTTTTCAACATATAAATCACAGGCATTATTACTGACCAATCTCTCTCCTGAAAGAATTTCCAGGAGTTTGATGAGCTGCTTTCCATCTCGTAAGTCCACATATAGGTCTCCTATACGTGCGTTCACTCGTACCAGGTGGGAATTCACCCATTTCATGAAAGTCTTCTTCTGCACGCTCTCTCTCTCATCTAAGGAATAAAAGGAAATTATCAAAATATATTCAATTTATATCACTTCAAACATATCTACAAAAAAATCACTTACTGTACATAAATGGTCATGTCTTTGCGGGATCCAAAAAAGAAATCAGACACTTCATGACCTGACTACAAAGCAATTAGATACAATTTACATGCCAATAGCTGTGATGAAAATTAAAGTACAGATGAAAAAATACATATTATGCCACCTGAGTTTACCATTGCTATATCATCTATTATACCCTTTGAAAAATATTATCTCATTTAATTTCTATCTTAACCCATTGCTGCTTGGTAAATGTACTATTGACTGCAATTT
>NC_091549.1:36305876-36308376 GCF_042767895.1 Penaeus vannamei
GTGTGTGTGTGTGTGTGTGGGTGTGTGTGACTCTGTGGGTGGGTGTGACTCTGTGGGTGTGTGTGACTCTGTGTGTGTGTGTGTGTGACTCTGTGTGTGACTCTGTGGTGTGTGACTCTGTGTGTGACTCTGTGGTGTGTGACTCTGTGTGTGTGTGTGTGTGACTGTGTGTGTGTGTGACTGTGTGTGTGTGTGTGACTCTGTGTGTGTGTGTGTGTGTGTGTGTGTGTGTGTGTGTGTGTGTGTGTGTGTGTGTGTGTGTGTGTGTGTGTGTGTGTGTGTTCGTGTGTGTGTGTGACTCTGTGTGTGACTCTGTGGGTGTGTGTGACTCTGTGTGTGACTCTGTGGGTGTGTGTGACTCTGTGTGACTGTGTGGTGTGTGACTCTGTGTGTGTGTGTGTGTGACTCTGTGTGTGACTCTGTGTGTGTGTGTGTGACTCTGTGTGTGTGTGTGACTCTGTGGGTGTGTGTGACTCTGTGGGTGGGTGTGACTCTGTGGATGTGTGTGACTCTGTGGATGTGTGTGACTCTGTGGATGTGTGTGACTGTGTGTGTGTGTGTGTGTGTGTGTGTGTGTGTGTGTGTGTGTGTGTGTGTGTGTGTGTGTGTGTGTGTGTGTGTGTGTGTGACTGTGTGTGTGTGTGTGTGTGTGTGTGTGTGAGTGTGTGACTGTGTGTGTGTGTGACTCTGTGTGTGACTCTGTGGGTGGGTGTGACTCTGTGGGTGGGTGTGACTCTGTGGGTGGGTGTGACTCTGTGGGTGGGTGTGACTCTGTGGGTGGGTGTGACTCTGTGGGTGGGTGTGACTCTGTGTGTGTGTGTGACTCTGTGTGTGTGTGTGACTCTGTGTGTGTGTGTGTGACTCTGTGTGTGTGTGTGACTCTGTGTGTGTGTGTGTGTGACTCTGTGTGTGTGTGTGTGTGACTCTGTGTGTGTGTGTGTGTGACTCTGTGTGTGTGTGTGTGTGACTCTGTGTGTGTGTGTGTGTGACTCTGTGTGTGTGTGTGTGTGACTCTGTGGGTGTGTGTGACTCTGTGGGTGTGTGTGACTCTGTGGGTGTGTGTGACTGTGTGTGGGTGTGACTCTGTGGGTGGGTGTGACTCTGTGGGTGGGTGTGACTCTGTGGGTGGGTGTGACTCTGTGGGTGGGTGTGACTCTGTGGGTGGGTGTGACTCTGTGGGTGGGTGTGACTCTGTGGGTGGGTGTGACTCTGTGGGTGGATGTGACTCTGTGGGTGGGTGTGACTCTGTGGGTGGGTGGGTGTGACTGTGTGTGTGTGTGTGTGTGACTGTGTGTGTGTGTGTGTGACTGTGTGTGTGTGTGTGGCTGTGTGTGTGTGTGTGTGTGTGTGTGTGTGTGTGTGTGTGTGTGTGTGTGTGTGTGTGTGTGTGTGTGTGTGTGTGTGTGTGTGTGTGTGTGTGTGTGTGTGTGTGTGTGTGTGTGTGTGTGTGTGTGTGTGTGTGTGTGTGTGTGTGTGTGACTGTGTGGTTGGGTGTGACTCTGCGGGGGTGTGTGACTCTGTGTGTGTGTGTGTGAGACTGTGTGTGTGTGTGTGAGACTGTGTGTGTGACTCTGTGGTGTGTAACTGTGTGTGTGTGTGTGACTGTGTGTGTGTGTGTGTGACTGTGTGTGTGTGTGTGACTGTGTGTGTGTGACTGTGTGTGTGTGACTGTGTGGGTGTGACTGTGTGTGTGTGTGTGACTGTGTGTGTGTGTGTGTGTGTGACTGTGTGTGTGTGTGACTGTGTGTGTGTGTGTGACTCTGTGTGTGTGTGTGTGTGACTCTGTGTGTGTTTGTGTGTGTCTCTGTGTATGCCTGTGTGCCTGACTCTGTGTGTGTGCCTGACTCTGTGTGTGTGTGTGTGCCTGACTCTGTGTGTGTGTGTGCCTGACTCTGTGTGTGTGTGTGTGCCTGACTCTGTTTGTGTGTGTGTGACTCTGTGTGTGTGTGACTCTGTGTGTGTGTGTGTGTGTGTGTGTGTGTATGTGTGTGTGTGTGTGTGTGTGTGTGTGTGTGTGTGTGTGTGTGTGTGTGTGTGTATGTTTGTGTGTGTGTGTGTAAGTGTGAGGGTGTGTAAGTGTGAGGGTGTGTGTGTGTGAGGGTGTGTGTGTGTGAGGGTGTGTGTGTGTGAGGTTGAGGGTGTGTAGGTGAGGGGGTGCATGTAAGTGTATGTGAAAGTGAGTGTGAATGAGTCCGAGTGTGAGTGTGAGTGAGTGCGAGTGTGAATATGCGTGAGTTTGAGTGTGAGAGTAGGTATGTGTGTTTGTGTGACTGATTGTCTGTGTGTGCACGTGCGTGCGCGTGCGTCTTAGCAATATGTAAAGACAAAAAAAAACTATGACAGACAAACGAGCAAGAGCAATCTTATTGAAACCACAAAGGTCTCCAGAAGAAAGCGCCCCCCCCCCCCCTTCCGGCCTCAGCCCGAGCTGCCACTCACCGGCCAAAGCCTTGATCCTGGATCGTTCGAAAAGCCTCGAAGAAGAGTTTCCACCATCGTA
>NC_091549.1:36323376-36325876 GCF_042767895.1 Penaeus vannamei
CACTAGTGAGCAGAATGGTACATATAAGATTACGCCAAAGTTCAGGTAGGTAGTGTCAAAACATACTGAAACAAACACATTGTTAAGCACACGAACACGCAAGCACAAACACACGCGCAAGCATAAACACACACTCACCCTCACCCCCACTCTCACCCTCATACTCACCCTCACTCACTCACACTCTAAGACGAAAAACGCGTAAATATGTTAACTGGTTTTAGAAGCGCATGACTCGACTAAACGAATGACAATGTCAATGATGACAAATCTTCCGTGACAGAAAAAAATCCACTTGTCGATGATTATATCGAATTCAAAGAGATACTCAACATACTCGTTTAATTTGCATGACAAAAGCGTCGCCTGTGTCTATACATATATTTAACCACCCATCACATGGAGCGTTAAGAACCTTTCACACTGATATCCCTTTACCTGTTCGAACAGCTTTGCGCAACTGTAAGTATATGCAACAATAACAAATAAAAACAAACAAGTAAACATATTCAATCGTAAATATAATACGGACAGACAAAACTGCAGACAATAAAATACATCTATCCCAAACAAACAGACAGACACAAATACATACATACATACATACATACAGAGACATACAGACAGACAGACTGCAATATAAAGATGGGCATGCCTTACCACTCAGGGGTCCGAAGTGACAGCCAGTGTTACGGAACCTGCAAAAGAAGAGAGATACTGTAAGTTCAATGGCATCTGGAATGCATCACTTGGCAAATATATAACATGACGAGAAGTAGGATGAACTACACATTTTGCATATGAAGATGAAGATGATGATGGCGGTGAAGATAAAAATAGCAATGGTAATGATAACAGAGATGATGGTAATGATGAGGATGCCCTAAAAAAATACGGAATGTCCTAAAATCACATCCACCACCACTTTCATTAAAGCCATCATCTCCTAGCCTAACCCGAACGCCCCTTCCTCCCTTCGCTTGCCACCGGGACTGAACGAGTTCCCCTTAAAAGCGGTTCGGCGGGAGGTCCCCACGCCCCGAAACCCTCGGCGTTCAAGAGAAAAGGGAGAGGGAGGGAGGGAAGGAGGGGTGACCACTCTGCCCCCCCTCCATCATCCCTTCTCTCCATTGCCAGGTAACAAACCAGAAAATCAGAGCTTGCAATCCCTACCCCTGCAACGGGTGCGGATGAGTCGGCCAACCGTCGGCCAAACTCGCTTTTCCCTCCTCCCTCCCTCCCTCCCTCTCGCCGCAAATAGGTAATGTGTTGAGCGACAAATCTATCGACAGGAGCGGAATATGACTAATCACACACGAGTGACACTAAAAATGAATCCCTGTTGCTATTTGGCCTCCCTCTCGCGTCAAACCTCATCTCTCCGTGAAGTTGAAGCCTCGCAGAGAAGCGCGGGTGGGCGGGACAGCCTCGTTTGCCGAACACGCTCATGAGCAAGTGATGAATTATGCATGGCGCTTCTCCTGATCATCACCACGCTCTCTCCCTTCCACTTCTCGTCTTTCTCACCGTTTACTTCAATTTCCTTGTTCTCCTTTCCCATGCATTCGCCATGGCCCCACCCTCGCCTCCTCTCAGGGTGGAAAGATGGGTAAGATTTTTCCCTTTGTTAAACAACGGCCCGGGTTAAAATCTAATGTGTAGGGTGCCAACCCTTCTTCCCCCTTTGTAGGGTGCCAACAGTCTCCCCTTTTCGGCATCCGGCCCCTCAGTCCTCACCCCTCCACACCAGCAACGCCCACTCTCGAGATTCAGGAAGTCTCTTCGCTCTTAGCCTCATGCCATGCTGAACACTTGCACACCGCACCTATAAACTACATGCCACATAGGGATCAAAGAAAACTAACGCACCTTTGCAAGGTACACCACAAATGAAGCTGAAGGGAGGGCACTGAGATGGGAAGTGGAAGTAATGAGAAAAGGGAAGGAGAAGGGAAAGCGACAAGGAAAAAAATATCATTGGAAGATCTGGCGACAAAAAAAAACATGATGTTTTCAACTTGGACTGACTTTGTACTTCGAATTGTAGCATCTCCACCGGCGTCTAAAGAGGCCGTGAAGCCTCAGCTTATCAATCTGGCGTGAGGGGGCGTGACAACCTGCCGTGATGCCGGTTGTCGTCTTTCGCCAGTACGGGAGACAGTGTGGCGGCAACACTCGTCACACCTGGCAAAAATCAATCACTTTTGGCGCCTATAACTGCCGCCCCGCCCAATCGTCTCCCCTTTGCCTTAGAGAGTGATCGTAAGAATGAAGGAAGAGGGGGTGAGAGACAGACAGACAGACAGACACACAGACAGAAAGTACAGCAAGAAAAAGAATATGACATCAGAGCGTCTACACCCTGATCCAAGGCGAGCCTCCATGAGGAATCATAATTCCGCCATCACAGCAATGGCATCATAGCGTCACTCCATTTTTTCTGAGCCTCTTCCGTGGTGCGGCGTGACGTATCGAGCCACTCAGCAGTGCGAGATCCTTG
>NC_091549.1:36330876-36350876 GCF_042767895.1 Penaeus vannamei
GGTTCTAAACGTGAGATGAAATAAAAAGGATATCGTGGGATGCGAACAGGGGCAGGGATAGGAAACAAGGATATAGACTGGGAGGTGGGAGGGGGAGGAAGAGATGGGAGATGAAAGATGAGAAAAGAGAGGAGAGGAGAAGAAAGCAAATAGATGACAAGGGAGGAGAGCAAATAGAGAAAAGAGGAGAGAGTGCAAAAAGATGAGAGGAGAGGAAAGTAAATTGAGAAGAGGAGAGCAAATAGAGGAGTGGATAGGACAGCAAACAGAGGAAGAGAGGAGAGAAAAGCAAACAGAAGAGAGAGGAGAGAAAAGCAAACAGAAGAGAGAGGAGAGGAGAGAAGAGCGAAGAGTTCTTTTTCTGAGCAAAGTACATGCCCAGCATATAGCAAGGGCAAAGTGTCTGAACATCTGTCTAAACTGGCTAAGTCATAGTGATTTAAGTTGGCAATCATTTAAAGATATTCTATAAAAGTTCTAAATAATACATCTCAAGTCATTCTAGGTATTACTTTGTCAGCTGAAAATTTCTAAGTTCCAATACATGTCTTGCTGACCAAGATGGGGTGTAAATATCCCTTCTTGGAACTGAAGCTGCAAGGGATAGGGACTGAGGCGCGGGAAGGTTAGAGGGAGGGGGATGAGGAGGGGGGGAGGGGGAGGGAAGTAGGGAGAGAAGGGAAGGGAGGGAGGATGGGAGGGAGTAGGGGTGATGGATTGAAGAAGGGAGAGAGGGAAAGAGATAGCGATACAGAGAGAGAGAGAGAGAGAGAGAGAGAGAGAGAGAGAGAGAGAGAGAGAGAGAGGAGAGAGAGAGAGAGAGAGAGAGAGAGAGAGAGAGAGAGAGAGAGAGAGAGAGAGAGAGAGAGAGAGAGAGAGAGAGAGAGAGAGAGAGAGAGAGAGAGAGAGAGAGAGAGAGAGAGAGAGAGAGAGAGAGAGAGAGAGAGAGAGAAAGAGAAAGAGAGAGAGAGGGGGGGAGGGGGGGGCAGGACAGAGAGAGAAAGAGACGCGACTTCGGTCCTGGCGAAGGAAGGGCAAGCCTTGTCGTGTGCTGATTTTTAAAGAGAAACAAGGCTTACGTAACGGGCCCTGCGTCCCCGTGGCAGGGAGGAGGCCCAGCGTTGTTTTCGGAGGAAGGGTTCGGTCGCAGTGTTAGCTTATACTTGTCTGGGCGGAAAGAGTGGGAGTTAAAGTGCGAGTGAGGTGCGATTGCGTGCGAGTCCTCTCTGTCCGTCTCTGTCTCTCTCTTTTATCCGGATACCCACATCCAACCCGACAAGCAGAAGAAAAATCGAACTGAACACGGGACCGAGGTACATCCATTTCCCTCGTCCATTTCCACCCATTAATGTCCGCATATTTCACGATCAGCTTCCGAGTTCACCAACCTAGCCCATCCCCCTGTTTTTTTTCGCCCTATACCCGTCGTCTGTAGAGGGATCATCCCCTGCCACACCCCTCCCCCCGTGGCTATACTTCTCCCTGTGTGGTGTTACCTGCCCGCTCCACTCCCCTCCCCCCCTCCACCACTTCCCTTTCCCTTTTCAATGGCGCTCTCGCCACACCCTTTTCCTTCTCCATTCTTCATCATACTGTTCATTATCCCCTCCCACCTCCGTACTTCCTCTCCTTTTCTTTACCTTTCACCTTTCCGCCTTCCGCAACACGCAAGCTAACCAACAACCATCCAATATACCAAACATTCAAATCATATCTCCTCTTCTTGCCTCCTTTCCTTCCCCCTTCCTCCCTCATTCCTTTCCTTCCTCATTCCTTCCCTTCATCCCCCCCCAATGCCCCGCCCTCCCTTACCCTCCCCCCAATGCCCCTACCTCCCTCCCCCTCCCCCCCATGCCCTTCCCCCTCCAAATACCCATCCCACCCTCCCCCCCTCGCTCCATCCCATCCCCTTTAACTCACTCTTGGACGCTTCCAAATTGTCCCTCTCCCCCAGCTCCGCCTCCAGGTAAATGCCCCCCGACGCGGCTCCTTCTCCTCAGCTCTCTCGCCGTCGTCTTCCGCCAATATATGCAGAGCGGATTCAGCGATAAGATAAAAGTAAAGCGGAATGCATCTGCTGCGTTCACTTCGGCGTTCGTGGTCCTAACGCTTATGTTGCTGCCTTTTCTGTCCGTTTCTTTACTTCCGAGAATTTTCCGTGGTTTCCGTGCATCATCTTCTTTACTCTGGTGTGTGAAAATTTCCATACAATATATCTCTCACTTTGCCTTAACAGAGTCTCTCTCTCTCTCTCTCTCTCTCTCTCTCTCTCTCTCTCTCTCTCTCTCTCTCTCTCTCTTTCTCTCTCTCTCTCTCTCTCTTTCTCTCTCTCTCTCTCTCTCTCTCTCTTTCTTTCTTTCTTTCTTTTTCTTTCTTTCTACTCTTTCTCTCTCTCTCTCTCTCTCTCTCTCTCTCTCTCTCTGTCTCTCTCTCTCTCTCTCTCTCTCTCTCTCTCTCTCTCTCTCACTCACTCACCATACTCACTCACTCACTCACTCATCACACTCACCACCACCACCACTCACTCACTCACTCACTCACTCACTCACTCACTCACTCACTCACTCAACAAATCCAACGGATTTTCCATTATAGCAAACATACACGGAATAAAACACAAAAAAACGAAGAAAGAAATTACAGCGGCAACTATTACGACGACATGATCTGCAACAAAGCAACAACAACAACATCCGGGATTATCACAGGAGTGGCCGGCGAAGTGGGCGGGGCACCAGGACCTCTGAATCACCAGGCATCATCATACGCCACACACCCTTCTCATCATTCCTCCCTCCACGTTTCTTGTAAGCACAGCTGACTCGTGGATGCAAACCCTAATCTATATGGCTTTAACATAAAAATAGAATTAATAATTCCTAAATAAGAAAATCCTACAATACATCGCCAACGTTGCAGTCTGCGCCAACGATTCTAGTTGCAAATGAGGGAGCCCCAAGTCCGGCAGAATGTACTATAGCACTCCGCTGCAGCACGAGCCGTTCGCTTGCGTGCGTTACGTGCAGAAGGTCGGAGTTCCAGGGCATCACCCCGGGGGTTGACGGGGGTGGGGAGGGTAGGGACAGCACGAGAGGAAGAAGGCTTGAGGGCACGTATATCAAAGGAAAATCAATATTGCCGCGGGGGTAAAGGGGAAGGGGAATTGAAAGGGGAAGGGGGAGGAGAGAGAGAGAGAGAGGGGGGGAGGCAACTAGCTGGCTTTATACACTGTCGCATTTCATTCGGCACGCCTCATCTCACTCACTCGTTAAGGATGACTCATCAGCCTTACTCATTCATGAGATATCCATGTGATATAATCGAGGAAAAAATATAGACCAAAAACAATAACTGGCACCATGTCATGTAGTACTAAATATTCGCTGCAGAGGCAACCGCAGCACCTCATATGAACACTTGCATCACAGCTAAACAAGCACCAATTTACACAGGCAATGTATGTCTCAACACTGACCGTCTGCCAAGCACTGAAGCACTGGCCAACGTCCACTTCCAACTTCATGCTTCTTTTCTGACAAGCGAAACTCGACTTCGTCTTGGCCAATTATAAAAGACGGGTGAAGACGGCGAGAGACGGGGAGGGAAGTGGGGAGAGGAGAGGAAAGAGATTTTTAAGGAAGATGAATATATGAGTAAAGAAGATGAGGAAATACAACGAGAGTGCAAAATGACGAGGAGCAGAATAAGAAAGGAAAAAAAAAGAGTGAAGACGAGAAGAGTGGAGAGACTGGACAGGAAGAAGAATAAAAGTGGAAAACGACGTCGATCAAAATATGTCCTCTTTATTACAGAAGATGATGTGAACACGCGACTGACTTCCGGCCTTTCACCTAGTCGGGCTTATCATTATCCTTAATGCCAAAGACATTTTTTTCCCTCCCCCAACCCGTCCTCCCCTACTACGTCCTCCTCCTCCTTCCCCCTACTCCCTATTCCCTCCTCCTCTCCTCCTCTCCCCTCTGTCTGGCTCTTATCTCTCTCTCTCTCTCTCTCTCTCTCTCTCTCTCTCTCTCTCTCTCTCTCTCTCTCTCTCTCTCTCTCTCTCTCTCTCTCTCTCTCTCTCTCTCTCTCTTCACATATCTAAAATGCACATGACAAGAACAAGAACAACATGATCGCCCTCCCTTGCCCGTACCTATACCAACCCAACCCACCCCTTAACAACCAGCCAATAATAGGTGCCAAGGTGTGGCCACTTAAGGTAAAAGTTGTGCCACATCCTGAGCTGCTTGCGATGATGACCCGAAGGAGTTTTAATTAAAAGGGCTGCGGGAGACGCCCCCCCCCCACCCACCCAGCAGACCACGCCCCACGTACTCCTCCCGCCCCCGCCGCCCCCATTCCCTCCTTCGACGACGGTCTGCAGCGCGCAAAATGAATGCACCGGGACCTCCGCCGAGAAAGGCCTGTCCCCGCCGAGCAATCACACGTACTCACGAAGAAGAAGAGAGACAGAAAGAAAAGGAAGAAGAAAAACAAAATCTAGAACAAGGTAGTAAACAAGTAAATAAGCCAAGTTTTTTCATCATTTCATCCAACTTCTGTCGCCATCTAACAGTCCTCCAGTGCTGACTGTCCTCCCACGCTATACTGTCCGTGTGAGCCAGGGGAGGGGAGGGGAGGGGAGGGGAAGGGAAGGGAAGGGAAGGGAGGGAAGGGAAGGGAAGGGAGGAAGGGAAGGGAAGGGAAGGGAAGGGAAGGGAAGGGAAGGGAAGGAAGGGAAGGAAGGGAAGGGAAGGGAAGGGAAGGGAAGGGAAGGGAAGGAAGGGAAGGGAAGAAGGAAGGGAAGGGAAGGGAGGGAGGGGAGGTTAAGGGGGAAGAAGGGGAGGACGAGAAGAGAGGAGAGGAGGGATATGGAGGGGTGGGAGAGGAGAGGAGAGGGAGAAGAGGGGAGGGAAGTGGAGGGGATGTTAAGGGAAGGGGAGGACGAGGGAGGGTAGGGGAGGGAAGGAGAGGAAAAGAGACGAGACCAGAGGAGAGGGGAGCGGGGAGGGAAGGTTAAGGGGAAGAGGGGAGGGCGACATGTGGCCTCATAACCTTAACGCTCTCGTGCTTTATATGGCCCCGCGAGACCAGTGTGTCTGGAGGGGCGGGTCCTGATTCCTTGGAGGCGGAGGAGGAGGACGAGGAGGTGGGGAGGAGGACGAGGAGGTGGGGGAGGAGGAGGAGGAGGAGGAGGGAGGAGGAGGAGGAGGAGGAGGAGGAGGAGGGGGAGGAGGAGGAGGAGGAGGAGGAGGGGGGGGGGAGGAAGACGAGGAGGAGGTTGGGGGAGGAGGAGGAGGAGGAGGTGGGGGAGGAAGGAGGTAGGGGAGGAGGAGGAGGAGGAGAGAGGTGGGGGGGGAGGAGGAGGAGGTGGGGAGGGAGGACGAGGAGTGGGGAGGAGGACGAGGAGGTGGGGAGGAGGACGAGGAGGTGGGGAGGAGGAGGAGGAGGAGGGGGAAAGGGAGAAGGAGATGGAGAAGGAGTAGGGGAAGAGGAAGGAGGAGAAGGAGAAGATGAAGGAAAAGGAGATGAAGAAGGAGGAGATGGAGAAGAAGGAGAAGGGGGAAAATGAGAAGAAAAAGGATAGGAAGGATAATAATAATTAGGAGAAGGGATAATAATAGGGAATAATAAGGAATAATAATAATAATAATAAGAAGAAGAAGAAGAAAGGAGGGTAATGATGAAGTTGAGGATGAATTGAGGTCAAGATGGAATAGAAGTCGAGATGAAGATGGGAAGCTGTGCATGTGACGGCCGTGTGGGGGAGGATAACCATGTGGTAAGGAGATTGGGAGCCTTGTTCTGGGGAAATGTTCGGAGCAAAACAATGATCCAATTTGAAGGAGAATACACTCTCCATGGTATTGTTTCAAGAATCAAACTTTCTCAAGATGCCCGTCTCCACCCGTGCTTAGACGTAGAGGGAGGGAGGGAGGGAGGGAGGGAGGGAGGGAGGGAAAGGGTGAGGATTCAGTAGATCAAAATACTCAGGTTTCAGGAAGAGGCCCCACAAAAGACGAGAGAGGGAGGGAAGTGACTACTAGTTCATACAGTCACTCACTCACTCACTCATCCAGACGCTCACAATATATCTTTCCCCTTCCTATTTTTCTTTCTTTTACTCTCTCTTTCTCCTTCTCTTACTCCGAAGAAAAGCCGGCGAGGCAGGTACTCTGGCAAGGCTATGCAGCAAGGCGCCCCGGAGTTCACGTGCAAGGGCCACGATAAAGAGTGCACGCTATCCGTCATCCCCTGCCAGCACCGTCTGGCTGTCGCCGACCTTCGCCACGCCCGATTAAAACATACTACCGTTCTCGTTGTACTGTAAATATCTCCACTTAACGAAAGGAAGTTAGTAGGAGATCCACTGTGGATGAAATGCGTCTATACTGACCAATGCAGTACTTGCCTAAGTCACAACGTCCACAAAACGCGTACCGAATACTAAAAAGTAATTCTAGAAAATTAAAATGTGCATAACCTTCATTACAAAAAGCTCTTGCCGGTGACGAAATTCCTTCCCGCACATAACGTGGAAACATTTGGCACCTTGCCTTCGCGCCAGCTAATCGTATTATAATGGAATACAGAATACAGAGCCCGGCCGGCTGTTGTGTGGACATCGCGCCGCACCAGTACGCGAGGCTGAGACGGGCGCAAAGGGGAAACAGGTAACAAGGAGTGTGGAGAAAAGAGAGAGGGGTGTAGGGGTGCATGGAACAGAAAAAAACAAAGGACAAATTGGAAGCTGTACCCGTTATAACAGATCAAATTATCTATGGAAATTAGTTCTGTCCGAAAAGGCAATGCACTTGGATTGGCTGGGCTCCAAGCTCCGTTAGACAAACGACCAGACTGGCAGGCATTCATTCAGGCAGAAAGCTTATGAGGGGAAGAGGAAAGCAGAAGAGGGCGAGGAAATAAGTGGAAAAAGAGGAAGAATGACGGGGAGGAAAGAGGGAAGAGAGTTGAGGGAAAAGGGAAGATGGAGGGAAGAGGGGAGAGAGAGAAGAGAAGATAAGATAAGAGAAGAGACAAGAGACAAGGAAGAAGGGAGAAGAGAGAGAGAGAGAGTGGGGGGGGGGGGGCAATTAACACGCTATTAAGTACCCTGTGTCAGCCCCCCTGTCGACTCGCAAACCCTCCTTGATGAGTCCACCAAACAAAACCGGCATTTCGCAAGCCATCACCGGCCTTCATAAGACACCACGGAGCACAAGCAGCACGACGCCGTGGTATGCCGGCGGATGACGTAAGAGTAAGACGGACTACCAAGACGCAAGAAAATTGTGAAGCCAAGTGGGTAAGACACCATTGTATCCTAGGCATTAAAGATGACACCGGCAACAGAAAACATCTTGCAAGTCATGGAAAATATAATAAAAAAATGGAATCTCCCTCCCTCCCGCCCCCACCTCCAGGCAACATAACAAGAACGGTAAAACTTGTTAAGAGCCCCGCTAAGCCTAACACTGAAGCCTCATCCTCTTTCGCTCTCTCTCTCTCTCTCTCTCTCTCTCTCTCTCTCTCTCTCTCTCTCTCTCTCTCTCTCTCTCTCTCTCTCTCTCTCTCTCTCTCTCTCTCTCTCTCTCTCTCTCTCTCCTCTCTCTCTCTCTCTCTCTCTCTCTCTCTCTCTCTCTCTCTCTCTCTCTCTCTCTCTCTCTCTCTCTCTCTCTCAAACACACACACACACACAAAACGGAGTTTAAATATACCGGGGACGCGAGCTCGGTTAATATTGCGTCATCTCCCAGTTATGTCGAAGTACTACCCCCCACCCACTCCTCATCCACCCCCTGACAAGAAATTTCTTTCGCCCATATTCTAAACCATCTCCCGCACACCTACATACCAGGGCAGTAAGCTTGTGACGCGAGGATCTCAAGCCGATTCTCACAAGGCGCATTTCCTATCTTCAAGTATGTCTGCACCGGAATCTGAATTCACGGAAGAAATGTGAAGTTTGAAGCCTTGAACACAACAGGTGGAGGAGGGGAGAAGCAGGAGTGAAAGGGGAAGGAAGTGGAAGGGTCATGAGAAAACGTGAAAAACAAAGAATGAGAAGATGAATGAGGAGGAGGAGGAGGGAGAAGGGGGATGTCAACGGTGGGAGAAGATGTTGGATGAAAGGAGATATGCAAGAAAATAAAGATTAAAAATACGCGAGCCATGTAGGACAAGTAGCCTCGCCGGCCTCCTCCTACCTACAAATCCGCACACAAGCACATACACCCACACATTCTTCCACCCCCATCCGTCTCCCTGCACTCACCCCACCCCGTCTCCCATAACAGCGAGGCTCACAAACATGGTCCACAATGACGAGACAGTTAGTGGCCTCCCACAGGACTCTCGCCTCCCCTAGACCCTCAGGCTTGTGTACACATGGCCGAAGGGAGAACACACACGGCAACGGGGTGTATTCAACGAGGTATCACCATCATTCTTGGAAAAAAGCGAACGAAGGAATAAAGTAGAAGATATACTGATGCATAGCATCTGACTACATTCACAGCTATATTGTGCCAGGGTATCCCTTTCCCTTAAATATTTAAGGGTTGACCACAAAGATAACATGGGACCAATGGCGAACCAGACTCTTCCCTTTCTCTCCTATCCTTAGCCCTCTCTTTCTCTCTTTCTAAAAGAAAGAAAGAAGCAGAGGGAGAATAAAAGTCTGACAATGACAACGCCAAGAGCCACAAACATAATACAGGAGAACAGGAGGAGAGCGCGGCCGGGGCTAAGCAAGTGTAATAGAATTAATAAAGGAATAAGGTCAACAGGCGTCCACCACCACCACATTGTTGACGCCTTCGCCCCTGCTACTCGCCCCATCAGCAAATCCACAACCTCCGCTTTTGGTAATTGTCGTTAACATTTTCAGCGGGCGAACATCTTCCTCTTTTCTTCTCACGCTAGAGACTCACCGACTTTCCTTCTTTCGTTCTTTACTTTTTGTATCTAATCATAATGGGGCAATTATCCCTGCTCTCCTTTTCTATTCCCTTTCTTGAAATCCCTATCAAGTGCCCCTTTCCCACTACTGTTCATCTTTTTCTTCTGCCATTTTACTCACTCTTTCATCTCTTTTTCCTTTGGCAACAACCCCTCCTGTCCCTCTCTTGCCGCACACAAGCACGGAGGAAGGAACGGACGCATGAATGCATTCCCCACGGTGCTTCCCCTCCGTCAAGCACACTACCGCAGGTTCCAAGCCGACTGCTCTGATACACAGGCGGGTTCAAAGACCTGGGAAAGCGCCGAGCTTTGTACGGAAGAACACTTGCCGACTACCAACTAAAGGAGGAAAAAAGTACCTGTTTGTTTGTTACGACT
Source organism: Penaeus vannamei (assembly GCF_042767895.1). Classification (NCBI taxonomy): domain Eukaryota; kingdom Metazoa; phylum Arthropoda; class Malacostraca; order Decapoda; family Penaeidae; genus Penaeus; species Penaeus vannamei. The sequence continues at coordinate 36,340,222 of NC_091549.1, forward strand.
ACTGTGCGCCACGACACGAGGAAGACCCACAAAGTTGCAAAGCAAGAAAAAAGAAACAAGCGCATTCTGCCTCCGTTGCAAGTTGTGCAATCATGTGCATTGTCGGCGGTCCTTGGCGCACATGCAGTGCATATCGACCTCTCCCGATGGCGGCGCACAGACCGGGCAACCCTCGGACGAGTTGTTACACCGTCTCCCTCCCGCCGCGATCAGGACCACACCTCCCAGGCGGGATCAGCATCAACGTTGCAGAACCGAGTAACGTACCATGAACCATTCGCCGGCCGGCTTCCCCTGCGCGGCGAGAGACAGACAGCCGAGCCCGTCTCCTCAACACACCCCAAGGCCGAGAGAAAGTCCGCAGACACCAACTATACCTGCAAGCACGAGAGAAAACAGATATTAGAACACATTCATAGACGAAAAAGATCACTTACTGTAAACTCTATACAAAAACAAAGTGATAAATGCAAAATATAAATTAGAAAAATGGATTCCAAGTTTTGTAAGAATAAAACGTCATACATAGTCATACCGCTCCAAAATCCTGATATATAATTTAAAACATGTAAAAAATTCAAAACTGTCATGTAACATAACATTCAGTCTACTGTCTTCCCCTCTATTTTACTCTCCTGTAGGTTTGTATGTATTTACTAAAGTATACGTAAACACACATACACATAAATTTCAGGCGCGTGTTGTTTTTGTTTGCTTGTTTTAGAGCATGTGCATCCTTCACATCATATTACCAGAGCTTTTCCATTATTTTTATGAAGTTAATCCCAAAAACGAAACATTACACGTTTGTGAATGGAAAGAATAACAAGCAGAAACCCAAAAATTGCAACACAGTAAAAATTCTAATGATAAAAATAAGCCTGACACAGAAACCTCCCGAAACCCATGGAAGCAACATAATTAGCGTGACACGAGAAAGCGTGCAAAAACCGCCCGCGAGTGATAAAGCGTGACCTCGGGAAACCGGCATGACTCACTCCTCCTCCTCCTCCTCCTCTCCCTCTCTTCACCTCTCCTCTCCCTGGTCTTCTACTCCCCCTACTTCTTCCCCTCCCACTATTTTCCCATCTCTTCTCCCAACTCCCTCCTCCTCCACTTTTAATATCCCTCCCCTCCCCCCTACTTCTGCTATTCTACATCTCCTCTCTCCTTTCCACTCCACTTCACTCCACTCCACTCCTCTCCACACCTCTCCCTTCCTCCCTTCTCCTCTGCTCTCCCCTCCCTCCTCCCTCCCTCCCCCCTCCCTTCTCCTCTGCTCTCCCTCCCTCCCTCCCTCCCCTCCCTCCCCTCCCCTCCCCTCCCCTCCTCCACCCCCTACCCCTCCTCTCCCCTCCCTTCTCCCTCTCTGCTCTCCCCTCCTATCCCCCGTCCCCCCCCCCTTCCCTTTCCCCCTCTCCTCCCCTCTCTGTAGTATGCGGGTCGTGGACAAGAGGTGCCTTTGACAGACTGCAACACTGAAGAGATGGGAGACGTGAGGAGGGGAGGGGGCGTGCCAGACAGCGCTGGGAGGGGTAGTATGACCCCGCCCTTTCCCCAGACGTGCAGACATCGACATCCTTGAAGGTCTAACAAACAAATTAAACTTGAACACACACACACACACACACACACACACACACACACACACACACACACACACACACACACATACACACACACACACATATATATATATATACACCTGTATATATACAATTACTCGATGCGACACCCCCTTTGGTAGTTAACTTCGCACTCGACAAACACTCGCTCCTTCCTTCAGCGGAAATAATTGCATCAACCTCCATTGCAGGCCGGCATGCTTCTCTGCGTTTGCTATCCATAATTTAGAACCTGCAACCGGTCGTGCCAAGCGAACAGTCCCATTCAATTTCTCGTGTACACCTATTATCTTTTAAATATACGAGCATTCCGAGATAAAGCCAATGGGCGCGATAACCACTAAAAAGAGATATCTTAATTAGAAGGGGCTGCGGCCACGCCCTTCCGACTACCCATTCGAAATACTATACAACTGATTGTATCATCATCAACGTGTATTAATTTGTGGCTTTCAACAGGGAGCGTAGCCTTTCCCTACACAAAACTTAAGACATAAAATATAATATACATAATATATATAATATATAATACATATACTATACATAATGAATATTCAATTTATCTTTCGCACGCGCACACGCACTTCTTTTTTGTTAACAAGATATGTTTTTATCACATTCCTGTTAAGTAAAATACCACCGGCCTACAACAAAAACACAAACTCTTACTGAATTAAACGCTACTCAAATGCAAAAACCCCTTGGGCATTACAACCAGCTTGCTACTTTTCCAATGCGCTTATCTTTTTTTTCTATTTATGTGGCTCGTAGGATCTGCAATAAAAAGAATCACATCCTGCCTATAAAAAAACACGAAGCTACCGAGTCATGCCAGCAAACACCCATTACGATTCCCCACCATTCGTCGCCATTCATGAAAAGTGCCTGGCCAAGCAGTCCCCCGAGGAAGACGGTCGGGGAAGCGAGAACCGGATCCGATTCTAGTCAAATCCAAGGGCTGCCGTCAAGAAAAAAACAAGCACGCTAAAACAATTAAAGAAAGAAAGAAGGAAAGAAAGAAGGGAACGGTAGACGGGGAAGATGGGAAGGGGAGAGGGGCAAGATGAGAAGAGAGGGAGAGGAGGGAGGGAGAAGAGAGAGGGAGAGGAGGGAGGGAGAGGAGGGAGGGAAGAGAGAAGAGGGGAAAGAAAACAGAAGAACAGAGGAAAGAGAAACGGAAAAAAAGGGAAAAAAAGCGAAACGAAACGAAAAGAAAAAGAAAAGAAAAGAGAAGAAGGAGAAAGAAAAAACATGATCCGGGTGGAGGGGCAGCAACCTGAGTCACCCATTAGGCTTTAGTTTCAGAGGGAATGGGTTTACGTAGGGACAAGAGAAGAGACACGAGAGGAGGAGGAGAGGGGAAGGAAGGACAATCACATTATCCTCCGCTGGGACTAGCTCTTTTGTGACATTTTACATTACTTTCTTGACTTTTAAGCTGGTTTTACGTTTGAGTTAGACCGTTTCCTTGCGAGGCCTAACGATTCTCCCCTGATTCATACATGACCTTTCGGGTTTATCATCGCACCTTCAAGAGTCTCGCATATCGACGGCGATAAAAATAGTGGCACTTGTGAGGACAAAACCCGCGCCGGTTGTTAAAAAGAGGGCGATAATAGTGATAACACGGGCGACTTCATCCGTGCAACACCACCGCAAGCCACAAGAATGTCGCTTATATCCAAATGGGTTTCGCAAGTAAAGAACAGACGCTTTTACAATTGAAGAACAAGAACAAAACAGGTATTCATTTTATTTTTTTCTCTCTCGTATCACTGCGTCGCCCTACATTCGCCTCCCTTCGCCTCTTTACGCGATGGCAAGCCAAGTTTTTTTTCTGATAGCGGTTATCAAAGCCGGTCCTTCCTGCCGATAGCGAAGCACTGGTGTGCTTGGGCAGAGAGTAATGTAAAAGGTTATCGGCAATCCCCGAGCCTCAAAAACTACCAAATAGAGAATGGAGACTCAATCCATTTTTTTCTGATAAAATCACGGTCATATGAAATATGAACATTCATGGTATTGTAAAAGAACGACTCCTCCGTACCCCCACGCACACTAATCCCCCTCTTTCGATAACCTCCACCCCCTCTCCCTCACCCCCAACCCCCGCTTCATCCCGATCCACCTTGTCCCCCGCCCCATACTCTCCTTTTTCTGCCCTAAGCCATCCGCGACGCCCTCCCCGCTCCCACTGTGGCGAATCAGGCTTTATTAAGGGGAATCAAAGGTCCCTGTAACATGTCGATGCCACCCACACACGCCCTATTCTAAATACCACGGCCATTAAAAAACGCCAGAGGAAGAAGAATAGCGGAAGATTGGGGATGAAAAAACGTAAACGACACGCGGATCGGTAATAAAACGGGTGAATGTTAAGGATCAGGAAGAGAACAAGAAAATACTGAGGAACAGGTAAGAAAACGGATGTATACGAAGGGATAAGGCAAACATCGGGTTGGAGGAGGAAGAAAAAGGGTGAATGTTGGAGTGAAGGTTGAAAAGTCGTGAGAAGTCGGGATGGGTAAGCGAATGGGTGAACGGCAGGAAAAGCAAGATGACTCATTGCCGAAGCAGCAGGTTGTCGAGGCTCCCCGATTACAGCGTCCCTGATAAGGAGAAGTCACATCCAACGCAAAGCTTTCTAAGTTCCTCCACACGATCTCGCACTATCTTCTGCTCACTGCCCCTCCCTCTTGGTATCTCTCGGTTTCTTTGTACCTGCTGCTAAAGCCTTGATCTCTAACTGTCCCCAATCTTTCTTCTTTCTGATTTTATTATCATTGTTGTCTTTTCTTCCCTCCCTTTACTACTCGTTTGCTTCTTCTTATACTTCTCCTGTCTTTAAACTTACTTCTACTTCTCCCTCCCTCCACTCTACCCTCGCCCCTTCTCCCTCCGCATACTACACTCCTCACTCCTCTCCCACCCCTATAACAATGAAGGACGGACATATATAAAAGCTTCCAAGGGGTGGGAAGGTTGTCAAGGGTTGTTGAGAGGGAGGAGAGAGAGGAACAGGGAGAGGAGAGGGAGGGAGGGATTTTATTCAAAGGTTGAACCTTAGAGAAACCTAAAAGGGAGTGTGAGAGGGAAAGGGAGGAGGGACAGGGTGAAGAAGAAGGGGAGAGAGGGGGACAGGTAAGGGGGAGGGTGAGACCCATCAGGTGTTCCCTTTCCACATCTCGCTGCCTCCGAGTCCGGCCCCGCCCACTTGTTTTTCCCCTGCACCCATCCCGGTCCAAACCCCGATTTGTCTCCCAAAGCCTGAGACTTCTCGCCGCGAAAAGCCATCCCTTCGTCGACCTCTTTCGTCACCCTTCTTTCCCAAATCTATTTCCCACTCCTACGTCCTTCCCCCTCCCTCCCTCCCCCCAGCCTCTTGCCACTACCTTTCCTTTTCTACTTCCTTCCACCCGCGCCCGTCCCCTTTTCTCCCTTCCACTCGCAATTATCTTGAAAAAGAACAGATCAAACTACGAGAAAAAGCCGTCTCCCTCCCCCTCGCTACCTCGCCTTCCGAAGTGTTATGGCAAGAGTCAGCTGCGATTGTGCCCACGTAATGGGATTCCCTTCGGCGCTTTCACGCTGCGGAGAGAGACACCGTTCGGAATATCATTTCTCCTCACATCACGGCGGGTGGGGTGGCGTGGGTAAGGACTGGTGGGGTGGGAGAAGGGGGGAGGGGAGAAGGGGTAGGAGTGGGTGTAGAGGTGGCGTGGAAGAGGAGGAGGGTTGCCTCGCGTGGGAATACAGAATAAAATTATAATCGATTTACATTGCGAAATGCTGAAATACAAGTGGATCTCACGGATCTCGTCCATCCTACCATCTCGTCGCTATAGAGTGACGACATACGAAAAACAACAGACATTACAGTGCAACAGACAGGTATTTCTGCGGTATACATACTCATCTCGATTGATAATTCACTTCAGAAGAACAAGGTAAACCATCAATAAACAGAAAATCTACCGAGCATCCCCGCCAGCCACCAGAAAGACAACAATATTTTCTCGAAATAAAGTCCTTCATACACAAAACTCCATACTGGCGAGACAAGAAGCACATTTGTAACCGGCAAGAATTAGCTACGGCCGTCGAAGGAGCTTTAGGATAAGTCCGGGGAGGTGAGGGATCGTCGGGAGGAGTGACGCAATCCGAGTGGGGCTCTCGCATGCGCCTGAAGTGGCCGACAAGAGCTGCTCTTCTGCCAGCTATTCGGGGCACTCTGCATCCTGTTGTGCATCTTAAAATATGTATAAACACGTGTATATAAATATATATATGTGTGTGCGTGTGTGCATGCGTATGCGCCTTTGACCGTGGGTGTGTGCCTTTGCGCGTGCATGCGTGTTCGTGCAAGCGCGATCGCCAGTATACTTTGAAACTCAGGGTTAGGATTCCAAGCCTATCTATCCACATACGTGTAGCATCTTCCCGTCCCAGCGCACGGTGGGTGATCTTTGACCTTAGCACGCCCACTTACAAAGTTATTAATAGTCACAATACACTCGGGCAATGCCGCATATCTGAGTGACAATTTTCACTAGGGAAAGAGTCACCACTAAAATTTGCCATGACATAAGGGAGACACAAAACATACACAAAAAAACAAAGACTGACATACATGTACATTGCCCCGCACACGCACATCCATACTCACGCATCAAGAATATGAACCAGCAAAGAAAATAAACAACGAAAAATCTCTCCCTCTATATAAACATATCCATACTCACATACATACATACATACATACATACATATCTATGTATACATATACATACACATACAAACACATATATACACACTCTACTGACCACGCCCACGATTTGCACCACAATGGGGGTCACTGTCGGTGATCTTATCACCCTATGCAGACGGAAAAAGGGGAGGGAAAAGGGAGGGAAAGAGGAGGGGAAAGGGGAGGAAAAAAGGTAGGGGAAAAGAGAGGAAAGGGGGAAGGGGAGAGGGAAGGGAGGAAAGGGAAGGAAAGAGAGGGAGAGGGACGGAAAGGGGAGAGGAAAGAGAGGGAAAGGGGAGGGAGGGAGGGAGGGAGGGAGGGAGGGAGGGAAGGAGGGAGGGAGGGAGGGAAGGAAGGAAGGAAGGAAGGAAGGATGAAGGGGGAGAGAGAGAGAGAGAAAGAAAGGCACAACGTCTTCATCACACCCGCCAAAAGAGTTGTCGATTTCCGCCCGCCGTCCGCCCTCCTCCGACGGCGCCACACTGCAGGTCGCCGGCGCTGGTTGCGTGCGGGCGGCGCAGTCATTAGTGTCGCTGCGTATCGACGTGGAGGCACATCCAGTTCGCAAGGGCCACGAGGTATAAGTGGCAGGGAGGGGGGGGGGCTAGCCGTCCCGAGGTCTGGTATCAGGTCTGATAGCAGTGTGTCTGTGTCTGTGTCTGTCTGTCTGTTTACGAACACGCCTTCCAAGATAATTCTCCACTCTGACTTGTTAAACTGCATTGTGCAATTTGAAGCTAAGACGTCCATTCAAACCCAATAACAAAGAGCAAGTACTCACTAATACATATATGAATACATACACAAGCATACTGTACATATAGGCCTAGGTGCTGCGTTCATTAAAAGAACTCCCATCGCTCCCCGATAAATGCGGAAATGAGGTAGAGAAGGAAGGCCGATGAGAATGGGGAGGTAGCGGGAGGAAAGGGGGAAGAAAAGGGAAGATGAGTAGTCAATGAGGCGCAAGGCCGATATTCATGAGGTCATCAGCCGCTGGGGTTTAGAGGGAAAGGGGTGGGGCTGGGGGGGAGGGAAGAGAGGTGGTGGCGTAATCTACATAGGCGAAAAGGGACGACCAGGGCACGGTCCAGTAACGCCTGACACTCGACCGCGACGACGCTAATGATAGGACCCTACCCCCACCCCCTGCCCCTACCCAGCCGCCTATCCTACACCTCCCCAGTTCTCACCTGCCTACCCTACTTTTCGCCAACACATCCCACCCTGCCCGTCCTCTTCACAACCTCACGCCGGTACTTTTTCGAAATCGAAAAGACATGCGGGAGAGAGGGAGGGAAAGAGAGAGAGAGAGAGAGAGAGAGAGAGAGAGAGAGAGATAGAGAGAGAGAGAGAGAGAGAGAGAGAGAGAGAGAGAGAGAGAGAGAGAGAGGGAGAGGGAGGGAGAGGGAGGGGGAGAGAGTCATTCCATCATCTCATATCCACCATGAACTATCACATACAAAAGAATACCATGGACAAAAAAAAAAATACTTCTCTCCCTCCAACTCAGTTTTCTCCACCCTCCTTGCCTTCCTCCACATAAATCACACAAATATACTTTCAAATTCACACTCACACACCGCGTTTGCCATCATCTCTGTCGTAGAATCTGATGCTCTCTTACTGCCCACGACCGGTTTGAGTTGGAAGAGGGGAAGGGAGGGAGGGAGGGAGAGGGAGAGTTCAGGAGGTGGGGTGTGTGTGGGTGGCGAAGGATACAGCAGGGGGAAGGGTTTGGGGACAGAAGAGGGAGGAGAATAAAAAAAAAGTGAGAGGGGCTGAGGGAGAAAAGAGAGTTGGAGGAGGGAGGAGAGAGGCAGAGGGGAGGGGGAGGGGGAGAGGGAGAGGAATGCAAAAGCCGGCCCTGCGATCGCAATCGACCAGACCGTTCGCAAGAGACCAACAACCTAAAGAACTCCAATCTCAAAGTAGCTGTGTCCAAGACAGCAATATCACACAGCGATCGCCTGTAACAGTAAGTGCAGAGGACAATAAGAATAAGAGGAGATTCGATCGCCATGGGAGGCGAAGGAATGAGAGGGCCGCGCGTGCACATGCATGTATGTGTAAGTGTGAGGTTGTGTGGTTTTGCGAGCGAGCGAGCGAGAAAGAGGGAGATTGAGGGAGGGTGGGAGAGGGAGAGGGAGAGGGAGAGGGAGGGAGGGAGAGAGAGAGAGAGAGAGAGAGAGAGAGAGAGAGAGAGAGAGAGAGAGTGAGAGTGAGTGGTGGTGAGTGAGGTGAGTGAGTGAGTGGTGGTGAGTGAGTGAGTGAGTGACTGAGCGAGAAAGAGGGAGATTGAGGGAGGGAGGGAGGAGAGGGAGGGAGGAGGGAGGGAGGGAGAGGGAGGAGAGGGAGAGGAGAGAGAGAGAGAGAGAGAGAGAGAGAGTAGAAAGAGTGAGTGAGTGAGTGAGTGAGTGAGTGAGTGAGTGAGTGAGTGAGTGAATGAGTGAGTGAGCGAGTGAGTGTGTCTGTGGGGGGGGGGGGGGGGGTGCGAGTGTGTGTGGGTGTTGCGTGCGTGCGTGTGCGTGCGTGCGTATCGAACGGATGGATGAGTGGATAACCGCGTGCGGTAAATGCAAATACTCCCATCTCTCTAATTGCTCTCTCTCTCTCTCTCTGGACTCTCCCCTCCACTAACGTCTGAATCGCTTTCAGTTCACCCTGACTGACCCTCACATCCCCCTTTCTCTCCCTCCTTAATCCTCCTCATTCTACTCCTCCAAATCCTCCGCTTCGGAGGAAATCTCGCTGTTTACTGTGAGCCGCAGACCCAAGCCAGTGCAACGAAACGACACCGGCCAGAACACATGCCATGAAATTGACGAGCTTCGATACAGGACAAAAAAACACGGCCGTCTGAGTCACAACAACAACTGAGTAAGTCCCGGACACAAGGGAGCCACGAGCCACCGGCACGCCCCAGAAACAGGTGTTCCGCAAGGGCACGTGTCGGATTTGCCACTGCGAGACCCTCAGCTGCTCCGTGACATGACACACATGACACGAGCGAGCGGAGCCGGGCATTTAAGCCGGCACTTAATGAGGCCTTCAGGCTACGCGGCTTATCAGTGATACCTTGCACTAGAGAAGCCGAAAGAGGGAGGGTGAGAGATAATGGAGAAGTAAGACGGGGAAAGAGGCTCTTGTGGGAAGGGGGCGAGGGGAACGGACACACTGGCGGGTAATGGGGAAAGACATGGAACGAATAGAGATTGAGAAAAAATGAAATGGGCGGAAACGGAGGTACCCGAGGTAATGACGAAATAAGAGGGAAGGAAAAGAAAGAAAATCAGGGAGGATCAATAAAGAAAAGGAAACCCGAGTTATGGCCACCCTCCGTCAGCACCTCATCAGCTGTTACCCCATAAAAACATTCTCGCCGCCCCTCTCATCACCAAATGCATTTCCACACACAAAAAAACTCGCCTCGCAGACACATATATACGTAGGTAAACATAACATACACCCTTTAATTTAGCGCAAATAACAACATTACGGGTCTCCCTTTTGCACAACAATCCCATCTGCATACCACCGGCCAATGGCATCAGATAGTCGCTAATCAAAACAATAAACGTAATCAGAAGGATCTGGCACTGCCCATCAACTCCGATAAGAGTTAATGAATATTAAAGAGTTGAATAATATGATACCACAGCTACCATATACAAGAGTAATGGTGTCTATAAAATAGTATTTGTCTGGGCGTTCCTTCAAATAAAATACCATGTAATTCATACATTTTGAAATACCATTCGCGCGTGGCTGAAGCGTCCGAATTAATATTTTTCTGCCCCTGAATGTAATGCAGAGAATCGAATTTTGCCTTTAAATTGCCAGGATATTTAAATCACCAATACACTTCCCAAACCGCGCAGTGTGCACCCGGCCCCACGCCCATCTACTTGCGTTTGCCGTACTTGCTCGACTTTAAAATCCCAGAGCAAATGAACCCCGGAGGCAGAAATTCCCTGGGTCGTGGCAGGTCAAGTGGGGGTCGGGTGGCTCCTCCCAGACGCGTTCCCACTGGCGCCGGGAGCCACTCGGGAAAGATGGTTCCTCGGCCAACCTGGATCGATATGACGACGCTGGCCATCAGGATGACAACACCCTCCACCACCTCCGCCGCCCACAGAGTCGGACGAAGTACACACGCGCGGGCATGCATGTACAATTGCAGACACATGCATGCACAAGCATATTCGTGTATACACACACCGCACGAACTTTCTCTTTCTGATGAACTACATACACTAAGTATGTTAACATGTTAATTTCAC
>NC_091549.1:36355876-36373376 GCF_042767895.1 Penaeus vannamei
CTCTCTCCTCCCCATGGCCTTCCTCCCTATCACCCCCTTCTCGTCGACACTCCTTACTCCCCCCACCCCACCCCCACCCCGCGAGCGTCTCCTGAACAGGGCGCATCTTTACAACTCCGACATATCACCCTCCAACCACACAACCATAAACACGCCCACAACCAATTACCAGAAAGCCATCGGTCAAGCCTTTCGAGTGTCGGAGAAGGTGTTTCAACCCTTTGCCGGCCACTCGAACCGCCCCTTACACGCCCTACTACATCTCTCTCCTCTTCCCTTCCCTCCTTCGCCCTCTCCTCTCCATCCAGAGTGCACACCATTCAAGAATCAATCCCAGCCTTGGGTCATTCGGCAAAGCTGGTCCAACCCCCGATGACTCCAACCTCTAACGCCCTTAAATATCGCCAGGGCCGCAATTCTCCTTGGCTAGCGTCTTTGAATTCTAGATAGGCGCCATACGTCAGCGAGAAGACAATCATATAAATAAAGGAACTCCATGTCACCGGTATCTTTCCCGACGACACTCTTTCACATTTTCCCATCCCTCCCGGTACCCTCGGAACAGAGCAGCATGTGTCGACTCACTTTCATTTTCTCCTTTCCTATTTTATTCTGGATAACGTAACCAACACGCAAGCCACATTAACAATACTCGGTATATTGCTTCTGATCTCTCACGCTTCCTCGAAACCTTTCCAGCCTGCAAAGATCAACAGGGAGCCACTGGTTCGCTCACGCTGACTCACCGCCGCTCCTTCACACCAACACAACTTTTGTAACTTAATATTCGACAACGAAGCGATATTTCATTTTTTTCAACTTTTTCCTGTCACACCAGCGCTTTACACTCCTACGGTAAGATCATCGCGTCCGTCTCACAATACATGCGCTCTGGACTTTAAAAAAAGTTTATTATATCTAACGACCGATAATTACGCGCATCATTATCGCTCATTTGCTACTCACTTGCCATTACTGCCACGATGCACTGAGTCCGTCGCTCGGTGTCCCGACTCGAGCTTGTTGAGCGAGTGCACCGGCGGCCGCGACGACACTCCCTGGACCCGCACTCGCCCCGTACCTCACTTGAGCTGCCCACATTTCCTTGCCTCTCTCTTTTCTTTATTAATTCCTCTGTGCGTTTAAATATAGAATCTATGGCAATTACATTTCAAATATACATGTCTGTGTTACGTTCTCTATGGCTCATATTATGTACTTATTGTCGGTAAGCTCTTCATTTGCAGCATACCGTGTTTAAGTTTTCAGTATTCCCTTTTTCAATTATTTCACGCTTTTCCTCGCGACAGGGTTGACCTCTTCCCCACCTCCCTCCTCCTATCCCGTCTTCCTGTTCCCCTCCCGACCTTTCCGTCCCTATCCTATTTATACACATCTACGGTCCAGGTAGCACCGCATACTCCCTGCCCCCTTCTCCCAACACGCCCTTTTCTGTCACATGATCCCCCGCCCCCTCCCCACGCCCAACCATCGTAAGGCCGCTCGACCCCTACCCCCACCACCACCCACCCACACTCCCGGCGTCGTCACTCCTAACCAATGAGCGGGTGCGGGTGGCGGCGGCGGTGAGGTCATCACATACACAAGCTGATGTCACGACTACAAATACCCGGCCGCCCCCATCCTCCCGCCCGGTCCTGGAGTCCCGTAAGCACCCACTTACGATTCATCGCTCCCATCCAACACGGCACCGACGCACGCCCATTGCACCGCCCATGGGTCACAGCATTACCCGCTTCTAACTCTTAAAAGTTCGTAGCAATGCGAGGGGTGGCTGCACACCTTGCTTTCCGACGGCGAGCAATCGTCAAAGAGCCGTCGGCGAAGCGCTGGCTCTGGCGCTCTAACGGAAGCCCGAAAAGCATCTGCTTCCCTCCCTTCAGACGTCAGCTAAATATAGAACGTTTCTCCCCTTCGCCAGGGAGACGCCTCAACTATCAACGTTTTATCACGTTTCCACGAACGTTTCTAAGTCACAGGAACTATAGGAGTCATCCTGTCATCCATGTCATTATTTTACCATTAGTTTTAACCGTCCATTGCTTTACTGTGTTTCTCTCTTTCCCCTCTAACTACTTATGCCTGCGTATACCAGCTGTTGGAAACAGAATAAACTTGGACCATTTCCAAAGTGTTCACCCAATTCCCCTCGGCGTGTCTGCGCGTGCAAGCCATGCGCATAGTCCGCTTTCTGGATTGATTCAATGTTACTAAAACATGGCAAAACGGAAAAATATGCCGCCATCATATGCGATTTAAGAATAAACAATTTAAGCATGCATTAGTGGTTAGGACTGACTTAATTTGTAAAAATGTGGGCACAAGCACAGCAAACCTGCAAAAAAAAACACACACAAAATGTATGTATGTATGTATGTATGTATGTATGTATGTATGTATATATATATATATATATATATATATATATATATATATATATATATATATATATATACATATATGTATATACATATACATATATGTACATACATATACATATATGTATATATATATATATATATATATATATATATATATATATATATATATATGTATATATATGTATATATGTATATATGTATGTATGTATGTATGTGTATATATATATATATATATATATATATGTATGTATATATGTATATATGTATGTATGTATGTATGTATATATATATATATATATATATATATATATATATGTATATATGTATATATGATATATGTATATATGTATATATGATATATGTATATATGATATATGTATATATGATATATGTATATATGATATATGATATATGATATATGTATATGTATGTATATATATGTATATATGTATATGTATTTATATATATGTATATATATGTATATACATACATATATATATATATATATATATATATATATATATATATATATATACAGAGACAGATACAGAGAAACATTCACACATACATAGACGCACATGAACACACGCACGCGCACAATGCGTATTCATTCTATTCATAGAGTAAGGGATACCTGATTGAAACATACCAGCACCGACTGCATATCCACACCGTTGACAAAGCCAGCAAACCTCACCTGTGAAAAAAGAAAAAATATCAATTTATGATACTAACAGCGGGATTAGGACACGACTATCACGTGCATAACTAAAAGAAAGGTAAGGGGCCGAGGGCATTTAAAAAGCGACAAAGCAACACCCGAGTAACCCAAGCCGCGATGCAGTGGTTTTTCGGAGGGATGAGTCAATACTCGGCATTGAGAGGCACTGGCACTACTGGTGTGGCAGCGTATTGACTGACGGATCCTGTGACAAGCGCGTCTGGTCAGGTGAGAGTGTGACAACACAGGTGTGCGCGCCGCCGGTCCGGACGTCGGGCGCTCTACAGACAACGACAGGTCGCGCCAGTGACACCCTACACGACGCACCTTGATGAAGGGAAACCTCAAAGGCACGGCTTTAGGCGCTATTGGGGGGAGCATTATACCCAGAATGGGGCAACTGATGGATGGCCAAACAGTTTCCAGTGTCAAAAGGGTTTACTGCTTAGAATATGACCAAGCATCATATGTAAAGCGAGTTACTATTTAATATTGTTAATCTAAGTTAATCTAATGGCGTTTACGTAAGAATACAAACGCCTTGAGCAGCGTCAGCAATAACAAATCTAATAATTTTCAGAAGGCATTATTGATAAACTGCTGCTCAATCACGACAGCGCCCCGACATCCGTTCACCAGCCATAGGCTACACTAACCGACAGCACGTAGCCAAGATCTCCAGCCGCGAACAAGCTCCATTGCTCGACCAATGACGGCACAGGGCTGCAATAACAAGGAACGGCGCTGCACTCCCACAGACGTAGCAAGGGACATGAGCCAGCAGGACAGACAGCCTCTCCCATGACACGGTAATACAGCCTTCGTGACACCCGTGGGAAACAGCGGCCGGCAAGTCCAGATCGTGTGGCGGCCACCCTCACCTGGCCCGCCCGCGCGCCCGCACTCTGAGGCAAAGGGCGCTAGGGGGAGGAAATTCTTGGTTGAAAGGAAAGGTCCGTAGGGGGGGGGGTTGAAGAGAAAGAGGGGGTAGCAGGAGGAGAGAAATATGTTGAACCGGTATGGACGGTTGAGGTTGACAAGGAAAAAGGCAAAGGTACCGGAGGCCTGGCGTGGGGGGAGTGCAGCGCGGAGGCAGGAGTGAGACCGAGAAGCATTTCAAAAGGAGACGGAGGGACGGAGGCAGTAGCGACAACTGACATGCATTCTCAACGCAATACGGACCAACAAAAGATATGCTTATATAAAAAGTGTTGCCTCCCCCACATTAGACGGTTGCATGACAATCCACGTGGACCCTTCCGCTTCTGTACTTCCCTCTCACTTCGTTTCGCTAAAAAACTCAAAACACTTTTTCCAAACGCCATGAACTGCTTCTTCCCTTTGAAAAATACTCTACCAAGCCTCAATGGACAAACACGCAGCCAACAAGTTTTCCTTTCGTTGGCTTCAACAACCAGAAAAAGAGCAGCGCGCGCGAACAGGATTATGCACAAAAAGATGCTCTGTCTAAGAAGTAGCTTACTCATGCTCTCTCGTCCAAATTGCAGCGCAAGATACTCACACGGGTAGAATGACCACTCCTTAAGCTTACTACAGTGTGATACATAATAAAAAGATCATCTTTACTGCCTACTATACTTAAGAAAGTGTTATATGCCCGGTCACTAGAGCCGGCGTTAACTATACATAAGGTCAGCACATTTATTCAGCATTAGCAAAATCAAAAGGTCAACAGATGGGATTGACTGAGCCATTCTTTAAGGTCACGCTTAATCATATATCAAAACCAATGATGAACCCCGTGTCTATCAAAGACCATGATAGTAATTCTAAAAAAATCCTGTGAAACCTACTCCACTGCCAAAACAGTACGTTATCAAGTTCTAGTAATGTCAACAGTACTTTAAAGGTCGTGAACTACTGCGCTCTGCTAAGTCTACAAAGGTCAACGTTATCCACCAGAATACCAGAACTAAGAAACAAAATAAATCAATAAAAACATAAAGAGCGCAACAGAAATCCCTAAACGAAGCAGCGACAGATTTCCAATTTCGTTATCGTTAAAGAGCCAGCACCGCATCTCCGACGCAAGGTCAAGTGCAACAAGCGACGTCAAAACAAATCCAAACCCAGAAATTTAAACCTTAGCAATCGCTGACCTGCCGTCATCCAACAGGCCTTGCTACACCAACATCAGCCATTTCATTTTTTGCAAAAGGACAGAAGGAAGGAACATCAAGAAGGGCGACATCCCTGGCCGTAACCGAGCGCCGAGCCAACCTCAAGCTCAGTACTGGCGCTCAACACAGCGGCTTCACCATTATCGATTCCTGTTCCTCTCCCACTCTCGTGCTCCCCCCCCCCCCTCTTCCTCCCGCCCTCCCTCACAGCGACCACGTACCATCCGCCTCCACAGCCGAGATAACTACAGCATTTCGTGCAGATTTAATGGGTGACGGTCAAGTGACGTAACGATTTCCATGTTCTTCCACGCCGTGTCCGCCAAGCAACCCGCCGCCGCCGCCGCCGCCGCCTCCTCCTCCACTGGCCAGGACATAAGGGTGGGACTCAGAACTAGGCCAAGGTGCAGCTGTAGTTCAGCTTTAACATGCGACGTTTGAACTTGCCAGTGACACATTATCCGCCACGTAAGCAGAAAATAAATTATATCCAACCTATAGTTTCAATAAAAAATAACTATAATATAAATAAATTCGTTTTGATCATCTTGAGTTGATGATAACTTACGCGAGCAGGGTCAGCGCCCCCGATCACGAAGTAAACAAGATACTGCGGCTTCCGGCCTATGCGGGTCGATTTCGAGGGCCATAGACGAACAGAAAAGATACCGGAAGCTCCATATGCGTTGGCTTATCCTTCAGCGAAGCAGAAAGTAGCCTAGCAGGGAACTAAATCGAATGGATTTCGAAAACCTCTAACTGTCATTCGGTACTCTGAATGCTTTTGAACATGAAACGAGCCAAACTAGCGAGAAAATCTCCCATCTCGCCAGGTGTCACTCTGGAGACCGGAGTTTCTGTGCTAGCGAGAAATAGTGAATGAATAATACATGGCTCCGGCCAGGGCGTCCGCGTCCGTTCTGCAGATAACGAATTCATCATACGTATCTCTAACTTTCTCTGTGGGCCATAGGCATGGAATCGCTTGGTTATTACACAAACAGCTGTCTCTGCGAAATTCGCCGACGATTTATGGGGCGGCCTGGCAATGTCAGGCAGTGCTTCCACCTGGCCGCTTGCTTTCGGCACGTCGAACCAACGCGTGATATTGCCGCCAAGCTATATCGACCTCTAGCAAGACACTAAACGTAACAAAATAAAACGAAGAAATCGCACAAATCATCCGCGACACTAATAACATGCGCATTCCAAAGTACCGCTAAACTCCACACGAACTGGCAACCGCGTGGGGTCAGGGGAGGAAAACAAGCCTCGTCCTCATCCCTCCCTCTTGGCCTCTGACCTTCACCAGCCGGGTTTCCATCCCCGTGCCCTCACCTTATACACCGATCGCCATCTTGGTCTCGTCACGGCCGCTATTTGCTTTTGCTCGAACGTTTTTTAAGGACACAGGGTTTTAGACAGCTTTAAAGAGCCTCGGTTCCACCAGATGCGTTTCTCGCACCTTGTCCACATATTCACCTAGCTAGCCTCACACCGCTCCTGCCACACCCTGCTACTTCATAATCTGCCTCTGTCTTGGTCTCCCTCCGTGTCTATCCGTCTGACTGTGTCTTCCTGCCAAGACCACTAGCTTCAGAGCCCGCGCAGCCAAACAGAGACCGAGATTATCAGAGAGATAAATATGGAGAGCCACACACACATACATACACATGCACGAACATACACACATACACTCACTTACTCACTGTCAGTCAGTCAGTCAGTCAGTCAGTCAGTGTCAGTCAGTCAGTGTCAGTCAGTCAGTCAGTGTCAGTCAGTCAGTCAGTGTCAGTCAGTGTCAGTCAGTCAGTCAGTCAGTCAGTCAGTCAGTCAGTCACACACACACACACACACACACACACACACACACACACACACACACACACACACACACACACACACACACACACACACACACACACACACACACCTCAGCCTCCATATTCAAATGTATCCCTTTGCATTATTATTACCTCCAAAGACTTTCAAATTCATTCCCAATCCCTCCTAATCGTTGTTATACTTGCTTCCAACCCACTCCCGGTAATTCTGTATCCTTGAATCTGTGTAAACCAGGCGTTCTCTCGCTAAACAAAAGCAATTTTGGTGGACATCAATAACCAAATTATATCACAATCATTTACAGATAATTACAAAGAAAATGAGAATCATGCCCGATAAAATAAAACAAAATAAGTTAGACTGAATACCCTGTGGCCTTGCAGTCTACGTGGAACCGGTGCAAATTGTGCAATATACATATCCAGGGTAAGGGTGTGAGGGTGGGGTGCAATAGAAAGAGGAGAGGAGGGGGGCCCATGATTGCGTAACGAAGGCCCGGCATACCACACGACGTGGCGTGCTGGCCGGTCGCGCCTGGGGGAGAAAAGAAAGGGGTGAGCTGGGAAAGGAAGAGAGGCAAGCGGGGACCTTCCTCGCTTGCCCCTCTTCCTTTCCTGGGGAGAAAGCAAGGGAGGGGAGGAGAGAGGAAAGGCAGGGGAGAGAAAGCAATGGAGGGTAGGGGAGAAAGTAAGGGAGGGGAGATGAAGGGCAGGAGAGAAAGCAAGGGAGGGGAGGAGAGAGGAAGGGCAGGGGAGAGAAAGCAAGGAAGGGACAGTCACACGTAAGTAAGGAAGAAGGGCAGAGGTGTTCGGGGGGTGGCGGAGAAGGTGGGGTGAAGTAGGGGAGGTGGGTAGGGTTATACCCGCTTGGAGTAGGTCGGTAAGCTGAGGATGGAACATGAGGCTATTTTGGGCATGCGTCTCGCACAGCGAATCCGGACCAGGCATCAAGCTAAAGGAGGCGCTTCCGTGCGGAGGCTCTGCCCGACACGCAGCATCAACGCCATCGAAAAGTGCGACACTTTGATCATACATTGCGTCAATGGAAAAAGGCGCTCTTACTGAGGAGGAGGGTAAGGCGCTCGCAGGCCCAGGGAATGCGAAGAATGCCGCGAGCACGTGACACTGCGGGTATCTACCTCACCTACGCCCAGCGAGGAGGGAGGGTAGGGCTGGGAAAGGAAGCAAGGGGAGGGTAACAGGGAAATGGATCAGTTACAGGCGGTATGTGACCCGAAAGAGAAGAAAGAAAAGAAGGGGGGCACACAGATGGATAAATAAACCAGTTCAATAATCAAAGATAAGAATAGAAAAAAAACAGTGTGCGAGTGAAACAAAGGAAAAATAAAGGAAACAAGAAAGAGACCGATAAAAAAACTAACGAAGCTCAAGAGCCAATCAAACTGACAACAAACAAAAGCAACCCACCAACGCAAACATCAAAATATGAAGACATTAGGCTAGCTCTCTCTAGACCTCCAACCTCCTCCCAACTGCCAGCAAATTCTAAAAATATCCTACCATGGACGTCACATCCCCTCCCCTCCCCCAACCAGAACTCCACCCCCTCCGCAAGCCCATCCCGGAAGCGTGGGTATTCCCCAGGGTAGTCTTGTCATTCTGCATATGAAGCCAATCTAATTACCCCACTAATTATCCCCCATTAAACTGATGATCAATGAACTGGGCAAAGTGGACGTTGGATCAATAAAATAAAAGTGACACATCCGGAATTTACTCAAGAGAGGGATGGGACGGAAGGAAGGAAGAAGGGAGAGGGAGGGAGGGAGGGGGAGAGGGAGGGAGAAGGAAGGAAGGGTAGGTGGGAGGGTGGGAGGGAGAGAGGGAGGGAGGGAGGGAGGGAGGGAGGGAGGGAGGGAGAGAGCGAGAGAGAGAGAGCGAGAGAGAGAGAGCGAGAGCGAGAGCGAGAGCGAGAGCGAGAGAGAGAGAGCGAGAGAGAGCGAGAGAGAGCGAGAGAGAGCGAGAGCATGAGAACGTATTCTCTCAGCCTTCCAAGCAATACTGAAACCAGACATCCCTTGCGGCCCGACCCCGCCCATAAAGCACCCGGGCGAACAGCAGCGCCAGCACAAACAACTTAACTGGGAACGTTATCAGTCAAGGAATCAACGAATGCATTGTGATATTCCCTTCGTATCTTATCGGACGATATCCTATCTGCAACTTCAACACACTCGCTCGCTTCACCCCCTTCCTGCTTGCTTTTCACCCGCTTATTTTTGGTCGCTGCGAGTGACGTCACGCTTCACAAAACAGGGGGAAACATTAAATCAAAAGGCTGCGTAAGTTATCTAACTTCTTGTAAACTGCCATCTCCACGGATCCCTCTACAGTGATTGATGGAATCTTCGTGCAAGTTCCTTGATAATTCGACTGCGTTTTTCATTATCTACAAACATTTAATCAGGGTTGGCTGATAAAGTAGCGCGGGGAAGATATGTCACAAAATATCACGATAATTCTGCTAAAAAATAAAGGCTTTACGACTGGTGTTCCGAGTGACATGCGAACACCTTTTCGATAGATGATAGACCGTCGTCAAAGAAACGAACATGACATAACAAACGGCATTTCACAGCAAAGCTAATTCTGAAATAAACTTTGCAAGAATTGTTTTCCTCTTGCACAAATTCCCCAGAGAGCTGCGCACCACATGACCCGAGCGAACGTCAGTACATTACCGAGTGATGAACCTTCAGCCGGAGGAAGTTTTAATTGATTTTCTGTCGCTAACATAATTTAACTACAATAGGTCAGTCACCAATGGGCAGAGGAACGGGAGGAATAAAGCGAGAGGTGCGAGGAGGAGAGGACAGGGTAAGGAAGCGAAAGTCAATTCTGACACAATGACTTCGATGAGTCGGTGTCATTAATGATGATGCTGGTTGTAACGATGACGAGACAACGGCGATGAAGCTTGAAAATTCACTGTTTTGTGTTACAAGGATGACAACAATGACGACTTTGTCATCAGATCAAGACTGACAAAGTCAATTGATATTGACGACATGCCAATAAAATTCCACCACGAGCGAGTCTGAAGGTATTTTACGGACGCGAGCGCGGCGGACAAGGAATGTTCAAACGAGGAAGGCCCAGCGTCCAATTGGTTTAGCATGCGTCATCCAGCGCGGCAGAAGAAAGCCGCTAGACACGCGTCTCGCCCTTAGCTTATGAATGAAAGGGCGGATCCTCGTGGCCCTCGGGTGTGTCCCCTGCCATCAATGTGCGCCCCGCACACTACTCAACTCCGTGCATCGCATTTAGTGTAAGCGTAAGCTGCTTGTAGGTAATATACAAGTCACATTTGCAATACAAGCTACGCGTAGGCCTAGATACTAGGAGGCATTGTACATGGTCGCTCGATGGGGACCATAAAACAGAAGGGTATAGCTCAGCACGCACACGCACACACGGGCCCGTGCACGCGAGTAAACCAACTTTCACTTTCTCGTATCCCCTCAGCCAGCGCTCGGAGACTTGTCTCCGGCAGACTTAGGCTCCGGCACAGCGCATCCACGCTCCCTAGGGCCTAAGCCCCATAATCAGCATTGCTGATAACATTCGAGGGTCCCTGGCAGAAAGTGGTTCCCCTGACGACCCCTACATACTCCCCTCCAGCCAGCACAACGACGGCCGCACGTGAGGAACCACCTTGCCGGTCAGTCACCCGTGGAGCCACAGCCCCGCGGAGAAAAAACTTGCCTCACTGCACCAACCCCGTCCCCGCCCCTTACTTCCCCACCCCCTGCCTTCATCACAAGCCGGCCGGCCGGCCGGCCTACTTATTAAATATTATTTAATGAGAATAAAATGTCACGTTGTTTTTAACATCATTAATGCATTAAAAAAATCATTCAATCACGTACACGTGGAATGTCTATTCGCACCGTCTTGCAACATCTGACAAAGCCTGCAGTCCCCTAGCTCCGCCCCTCCGAGCAACAGGGCGGGAAGTGCAAGACAAACACTACGATCAATGGAGGCACCGCTGATAACGCACACGCTCGGGTTCTTGGGCCACGATAAGAGCACAAGACAAAGCTAATCCTTGGGCCTTTAACATGAGGGAGACCATCGCAATCACTCACTCGGTAGAAATATTACCGGCTGCCCGCTCCGAAAATCCAGCCAGTGTTCGGCCCATCAATTGCCATGTAAGGAAAAAGGGCAATTAATAAGCCAGAGACAGGGGGAGGGAGAGAGGGAGAGAGAGAAGGAGGGAGGGAGAGAGAGAAGGAGGGAGGGAGAGAGAGAAGGAGGGAGGGAGGGAGAGAGGGAGAGAGGGAGGGAGTGAGAAAGGTAGAGGGAGAGAGAGAGAGAGAGAGAGAGAGAGAGAGAGAGAGAGAGAGAGAGAGAGAGAGAGAGAGAGAGAGAGAGAGAGAGAGAGAGAGAGAGAGAGAGAGAGAGAGAGAGGGAGAGGAGAGGGAGGGAGAGGGAGGGAGAGGGAGGAGAGGGAGGAGGGAGGGAGGGAAGGAGGGAGGGAGGGAGAGAGGGAGGGAGAGAGGGAGGGAGAGAGAAGGAGAGAGAGAGAGAGAGAGAGGAGAGAGAGAGAGAGAGAGAGAAGAGAGAGAGAGAGAGAGAGAGAGAGAGAGAGAGAGAGAGAGAGAGAGAGAGAGAGAGAGAGCATGAAATTGCCCCCCAAATGAAAAAAAAAAACTGCCCTCCATTTTTTTTTTTATTTCATGAATAAGACGGGTAACTGACATATTAGAATAAACCAACACGTAAGGCGACCACAACTAAGGTGAAGGGTGACGAGGGAACGAAAATGGTAACCATGCAAGGCTGGCAGGTACAAGTGTGTCCTCTCTCTCTCTCTCTCTCTCTCTCTCTCTCTCTCTATCTCTCTCTCTCTCTCTCTCTCTCTCTCTCTCTCTCTCTCTCTCTCTCTCTCTCTCTGCCTGTCTGTCTGCCTCTCTCTCTCTCTAACACACAGACACACTCACACTCACTCTTTCTCACGCACACGCACACACACACCCTTACTCACGGTCTGGGTGAGCGTATCCGGTAATTTGTACATCCGGTCGCCGTCCTGAGTTTCGGGGCGTCGCCGGCGCTCACTGAGTACGGCACATGCAGCAGACGGGGGAAAGTTGGGAGAAAAGGGAAGAGGGAAATACGAAGGCAAGAGAAAATAAAAATAGTGGGAACCTGGAGGAACAGAACACACTTTCGGCTTTATGCAAGGATAGGCCACATAATGGTACATCTAAAATATTTCGGCTATTTTATTTTTACTTACGTTATCGTTTTAAACGAATGCTCCGGTATTCCGTAATAAAATAACAGCCAGTCTTCATTTCTGAACACATGTGCAAAAAGCCATAAAAAATATCTAGAAAATGTCATATTCTCGCTGTCCGTTTAAAAAGCCCGAGGCTAATACTCGGTTCTGTTGCGCTCGGACACAGCACTTCGCCCACCGCCGTCTGCAGGGTCATGATAGTGCAGTTTGAGTTTAACGAAACATGTCGCAGGACGTCTCCGCGGAACCTCATGCCCAGACACCTGCTTCTCAGCAAGTTTGTAGGCCGCGTACCTGCAGCCTTCCTTGGCGTCCGCATACCGGGCGAGTGACCACCTGTGTCCCTTGTGAGTCACGCGAGTAAACGAGAGCGAATCAAACCGCATGCCCCTTCTACGAGCCACCCAAGCCGGAGCCAGGGGAGGCGAACCCGTGCCTGCAGAGGCGGTTCGAGCAGGTCGCACCGTTATTACCGGCAGGAGTGTCAGAGGTCGCAGGTTGAGCTAGCACACGCCCGCGCGAGGAAGCCCTCCCTCCCTGCACACCCGCCATGCACCTTGCAGCTTTTCAACTCCGTAACACACACGCGGGACATAGGGAGTGTGTGCATCTTTCCTGGCGTGATGATAAGACAGGGAACCAGCATATTCTAACGAACATTGTGCCAATTTGCATCTACAAGCCATCAAATACTTGAAGTGGAGGGAGGGTGAGGGACCGAGAGAGGAGAGCAAGAGGGAGGAACGAGAATAGGAGACAGGTAGAAAGAAGAGAGGGGGAGAAACATGACATGGCATTCATTTCATGACTCTGGTCTTCCTTCAAAGTCAACACCATCATATCTGGAGAGATTCTGTTTGAAGACCGTTACTCACGTACAGTGCATTCGCATGTAAACATGTAAGGGAGAAGTTATTACACAACAGAATACATTATGGGCATCTCTACCCAAAGCATGGTGCAAAGTAAAGAAAAATGGATATAAAACAACTAACAAATGCATACGCATAAAGAACCATATCATACACGCACACCCATTCGCATGAACACACACACACACACACACACACACACACACACACACACACACACACACACACACACACACACACACACACACACACACGTGTTTAAATTACATATGTATGAATATATATCTGAGTATACATACACACATATATAGACTATATTTAACATTAACACAAGCACATTCGCATGTTTTTCGAACGACCGTCGGCACATGTGTTTGAAGCGCGGAGCACACATGTGGGCGAGCACTTACTCCGAGGGGGGGAGGTGGCATGGGTGGAGGGGTGTACTACAGACGGCACAACTACAGCGTCGCACCACGCCCATCCTCCTTCTAATCTTAGCTCGCACCTACCATTGAACCATCCCCGTGCCAGCCTCCCCTACCGAAATGCCATCGTCTACACCTTTCCCTCGCCTGTTTCCTTATTCTCTCTTGCTTCAATCAGTCTTTCTTGCTTTCATACTCCAGGCCAAGAATTACGCACGCGCACACGCACGTGTATGCACGAACTCACACACAGACACACATGTACAGAAGAAAGCCCTCCATGGAAGGAAACTAACCTGGCCTATTTCCACCCAAGGGTCTGGTCTTTCTAAAGAATGCATTGAGTGACAAAAGAACACTACACGTATTCCTTCCATTACAAAACGAAAAACAAGCATCCTGTAAAATACACAACCTGGCAACAAGTGCGGCTGCAAGAGCACACTGGTTGACGGCCTGGTTTGGCCGAGGCACCAGACAGGGTGGGGTCTGGGGGCAACGACAGTGCCACTGCCAAAAATCGCGCCCCAGTCCCGTTTTCAAAAGAAGCAAAATAATGTGAAGCGTCCTTAAATCGATTACATCGGAACAGTGCATTCACCTGCAGGTGATGCACACGCACATGACAATGCACAAACACCCGGCTAGGTTGTACAAAAAAAATAAGTTAATAAAAAACGGTGCATGTACACACCCCAATACCTCCCTCCCTCCCTCCCTCCCTCCCTCCCCCCTCTCTCTCTCTCTCTCTCTCTCTCTCTCTCTCTCTCTCTCTCTCTCTCTCTCTCTCTCTCTCTCTCTGTGTGTGTGTGTGTGTGTGTGTGTGTGAGGGGGGGGGGTGACCTCTTGGTGACGGAACATGCAAAGAGTGATCCTTGCGAAACCCTCAAGGCCCAGGGCTACGTAACCCACTTGTGCCGTATTTATAGCAAGAAACGAAACACGCGTGACCCCTTCTCATGATCTTTACAGAATCGCAAGGTTCGACGACGGGCAAGTCCTATGAATACAGTGACTGTAGACTTCTCAGTGCTGGCGTCGTGTAGAAGTACTTTAATGGTAAGAAAAGTACGTTAGTACGTTTGGATGCATTATTTGAGTCCTAAACAGCACTTGGTAGGTCTTGTATGTTGGCTGACTAGGTCTGGTGTGAATATGTACCCAACTAATGACTCTGGGCTCTAAAGGCTCTCAAAGAGTATGCTCAACACCGTGGCAGCCAGATGTAAAACAGACATACGTTATCAACTTACATTTCAGCCTAAGCTCTCTGTCGTCGTAGGGGAGAACCTGGTCTCATTTAGTTAACGGATAGATGAAAAATTGATACCAAAAAAACGGTCAAAGAGAAAATATCTCTAATTTTCTTTCCTCCTCCCTCGTACAAGGGCGAGTGTAGGTTCGTGGGCGAGTATATGAGTGTGTATGTGAGTGAGTGTGTGTGTGGGTGGAGGGGAGGGACAAACCCAATACCCAATCTTCACTTGTACCCTAAAATTGGATAAATTGTGAGACCTCAAGGCCTTCACTCTTAAAGCTGGCACCGGCTCGAGGTCCCCCAAAGCAACTCTTCCTGTCCTATGTCAACAGTCTGCCGAGGAAAAAAATGCTTCCAAGGGGAAAAGAGAACGACCTTGACAGTGTAGACGGTGCAGTGCCACGCGTTCTCTCCAAGCCCCGGGGGTTCCTGGAGGTTAACGCCCATGGCAAGTGAACAGAGACAACTACACACAAACTGAGACCCGGCTGTGTGGAACGGGGCCAAATCTGGCGTGGCACTTGAGAGCAGACGGTCTTCTCAAACACATCCGTCGCCTTATAAAAATTAGGGAGTCTCCCCTCTTGATTAAGTCGATTTCTCTGAAAACGCATGCAAGAAAAAGGACGGTTAATCTACCCAAGAACAAGACCAATTACTCCTTTAATCTAGCAAGCACGCATATACACATACACGTATGTACAAGTACACCCGAAAGAGTACACACATGCAAGCACGCACACACGCAAAAGCACAAGTATATGTACAAGTACACCCGAAAGTGTACACACATGCAAGCACGCACACACGCAAAAGCACAAGTATATGTACAAGTATTAATACACACCTACACACACACAGACGCACACAGACGCACACACACACACACACACACACACACACACACACACACACACACACACACACACACACACACACACGCACACGCACACGCACACGCACACGCACACGCACACGCACACGCACACGCACACGCGCACACACTTCTCGAACTACCACACCTTCCCCCATCCCTCAGAGAGGCGGGTCCCGCACAAACCCTACAGAGTCTCCCTCCCCACCCCAGATCCTCTTAACATTCCCCAGTGGGTCAGGCACACCGCATGCCAATCACCCGTATGGTTCATGCCAATCGTTCCTGCTCCCTTGGTGCGGGTGACACGTCGATATTTCAGGTTGATATGACAGCACAAGCAGAATATTTTCCTAAAAAATCAATATTTAAAGAGTTTCGAGCCGTACTTTCGAGGTTGACAGGCTATGTTGTATTCTCATGATAATAAGAGACCATTGTCATGACTTTTAAAGCTAGCGGCACATCATACTGCCCTCAATATCCCTTACCTTATCTTATCGAACCTCTAATCACCTTACCTTGATATCAACATTCATCTCATCCAAATCGTGGAGCTAAAACAAACAAGTCAGCGACACCGCACCTCCGCATCGTGTCAAAATTCCATAGTAATTACGGGCTTTAACACTGGTTAGGTTTCGAAGCGTGGTAGGCCTATGCATTCATACTATAGGGGTCGCACAAACCTTTATTTTTATCCAAATCTCTACAGACTGGGTGTTTATGCAATATTCATTCATTTCAAAACGACCAATAACGATCATCGGATATTCGCCCGAGTATTACTGTACTTTTGAATTTACGCTATGGTCAGTAACTATATAAATTTCCTTCAATATGTAAAATAAACAAGCCAAGCAAAGTAAATATATAAGTGGACAAGAATCCAATACATAAAGTACATGCATAATCTTAATTACCTAATCAAAAACGGAATATTTTCCCGTATAAACAACTGTGTGCGAGCAGAGGAAGCCGAAAGAGGAGAGAAGAGGAGAGAGAGAGAGGGGAGAGGGAGTGTCACCTCAATCTCACCGGTACCAAAACCCATTTCCTCCTCCTTATCAGCTCTAAACTTATCAACTTATCTCATCTTAAGACTCACCTTATGGTCCGGGATAAATCCAAGGCAAATACCGACCAATGACAGTCAATGCTTACGAGTGCAGCGACATAAAACTCACACAATTCCCACCACAACGTTCTCGCGACACTGGCTCAAGGGAAGCTACTCCACTCGCGTATTGGGATGGGCGGACAACAAGGAACACAAACTAGTTCCTTTTTATAAATCAATAATACTTTGTTTGTCTTCCATAACAGCCTTTCTTTGATAAACATTTGATTTTTTTAAATAATAAGGAGATGAAATGAATTGTTTCTCAATTAGCTGAACCTTTTTGGCAATTTTTGGTTAAATTGGTATTCCTCCACGCCTTGCGGTGGTGCCGCGTTTACGAAAATAATGCAGCAGACGATTCAAATGTTAGAATTGAAGGGGTTGGAATCATCAAAACTTTTTGACGACAAGGTGTTACTGGACAAAATGATGGTGCTATAATACATCTGTATTCATAAGTAAAGACCGTAGTCGCATAATCTGTACACTTATTGAATATCGTAGCAATTCACTTGTAATTCAAAGCTAAGGCTTTAAAGATCTATAACACGCAGATTATCTCTTA
>NC_091549.1:36393376-36395876 GCF_042767895.1 Penaeus vannamei
GAACTTACACAAATGACGTTATACTATCATCGTACACGTGATAATGAGAGATATGTTACCACGTACCCAACAAACGTCACATCGTCACGTCAGTAATGTTGTCATTGGCAAACCGACAGCATTTGGAATTGGAGATATTTTGAGGGAAACTCTTCAGAGTCATCGAAATAAAGACTTTCACTTTTTAAATTTATCAATATATGTTGAAACTAATTCTGATATACCTAACCTACGATATACATTAATATGAAATTATGCTATGGCAATATTGTAAACGATTAATTGACTTGTGAACGCATTTGTCATGCGCGGGTGGCTCGGTTCTCTTTTATTTCCTAGAACAGTGACATCGAACTTATTCACTAATTTGATGTTGTCGAACATATATATGAAGATGATACATGAAAATTTCAAGAGATCAAGTGAAGATTGAATCTGAAGCCGGTATCGCGAGCAAGCTTATATTGTTCGTTTAATGTAGTTTCTTTTTTATGTCCAAAAAAACCGGAAACACATCCGTATAGTGTATCATTCTTTAAAAAATCACTTGGTAAATCATGTAAATGTTATTTCGACTCTCATCTGAGTGTAGTATATTTGATCACCCCGACTGTGCACGAACCGATGAGAAACTGCGTAGCCGTCGCTGGCAATCCTTCGCTGAATAGTGATGAAAACATGCAATTGCAGTGTGACCTTAATACGATGTAATGAGTTTTAATTTGCGCAGAATAACGTGCAAGTCCTCCATACACTCAATGTACTTCAGCTTTAAAGTCTATTTAAATTATTCTCAAAGTTGGTTATTTTCTAAGGATGGAGAGAAATCATCATTTCACGTATTTTCCCATTTTAAATGTGGCTTCAGCTCGGTGTCTTCCAGTGTTCATAACGAAATGGTATATAGACCAGAGATCATTAGATAAAGCTGGTTGTATTGCACAGACCCCGGGATTATGATGAAATACCCCTAGAGCCAAAAGAATCCTATATGAACGAAAAGCCTCGTAAACCAGTTTTGGTTTTACGTTCGAAAAATCATATTCAAAGGCCATTGTTAAGAGCGCTGAATCTATCCTTTTTCGATCAATCCTGTGACCGGTTTTGCTACAGTGGGACGGTATAATATCCTTTGTCAAGTAGGAACTCAAGTGTGTTCTTGTGATAGGGACCAAGGTCATTCAGTACAGTTCCTTGAGAGAGAGGGCTTCTTAGGTGGCTAATGCCAGACAATGTCATTTTTCACACTGGATTTTTTTAGGAACGGACCGGCATGGCATGATACCCTTACTATTTACAGATATTCTAGCATCACATTTGTGAAAAGGAATTTCAGGTGACAACTAATAATTAAAGAGACAACTTCATTACTCTCTTAAAGCTAGATAACACAATATTTGCGACTTTGATGATTTTACATGTATTACAGCCACCATCTCATTGCTTATTCAACTCGCTTTCAGAAATTGCTCGGCTGTGACTTATGTGTGTACCAATCATTAAATGCCACATGTCTGTAGTGTGTAATCAAAGTTCAAAATTTGTTAAGGCACAGATGCCAATGACGGTTATCAGGTAGGCCGGATGTAACTCGAAGGCGTTCAACATTCTCATTATACGAATGTTGCCTGTTTGTCATTTACAAAAAGTAATGATCAGTACTGCGGGCTTTAATAAACCAAGATAAGATGGTGTGCAGAAATCTAGAATGATATGTGAAGATTTATACACAGTCGAATGCAGAAACAGTCGTTGCACAAATTGATTTTATTTTCGGTGTTGGTTATGTGTGTGAATGTATGTATGTATGTATATATATATATATATATATATATATATATATATATATATATATATATATATATATATATATACATACGCACAAATATATACATTGGAGATATGTAAATATATATATATATATATATATATATATACACATTTATACATGTATGTATATAATTATGTATGTATGAATATATGTATATATGTTCATACATGTGTGTGTGTGTGTGTGTGTGTGTGTGTGTGTGTGTGTGTGTGTGTGTGTGTGTGTGTGTGTGTGTGTGTGTGTGTGTGTGTGGTTGTGTGGTTGTGTGAGTGTGAGTGTGTGTGTGCGTGCGTGTGTGTGCATGTGTGTGTGTGTGAGAGAGAGTTAGTGAGTGAGTGAGTGAACGACTGAGTGAGTGCGTGTGTGTGAGAGAGATTTGTGAGTGAGTGAGTGAGTTTGTTTGTGTGTGTGTGTGTGGAGGGGGTGGCTACTGAGTGAGTGAGTTGAATGAATGAGTGCGTGTTTGTTAGAGAATTAGTGTGTGAGTGAGTGAATGAGTGCGTGTGTCTTAGAGAGTTAGTGAGTGAGTGAGTGAGTGAATGAGTAAGTGTGTGTGTGTGTGTGTGTAACTATATATATGTGGATGCAGGTATCATGTATCATCATTATATATATATATACATATGCAATATATTCATACCAATAATTAAAACGTAAGCTGCGTTGCCT
>NC_091549.1:36403376-36415876 GCF_042767895.1 Penaeus vannamei
ATATTTTTTCTTTTCAGTTGATCCCTCATGGCAGTGAAAAGGTGTTGTTAGTAAAATTGCATCCCAATCCATTGGAGGCAAAGTATGGACACACTTTAGCTGTTGTTGGTGATACTTACACTGTCACACTGTATAACATGCACAGTGGGGAAGTAATTTCTCAGCATAAAGAACATGAGGTAAGATGTTTTAAACTCTTAAATCCTATTTGTCATAGTCATGGTTTGTGTTGTCAGACCTATTTGCCTTAATTGTACAAAATGTGATGCAAACTAATGTACTTTTTTTTTTTTTTTTTACAATATTAGTGAGATGCTGTTGGTGTTCACTAATATGTATGGTACTATTTAGCAACTTTCCTCGAGCCATGCACATAGTATCACCCTCATTCCCTATGTAGACTCTTCTCTCTTGAAGCTAGTCTTACAGCTGTGTTTTCCACCTCTTCTTGTGATTGGAGTATTTTGAGTGTGAAGTAGTAATTCTTTTACTGTAATGCATCATTCCCCTCAATATGCCATACTATTATATATCAGTGTCACCTGATATGTTATTGTCTTTTGCAGTTTATACATAGAGATGCATTAAATACATAAAAATATACATTTTATTATTTTTAAGTGATAGAAATATGTATATAATTATTTAAAAATTTGTATGTCATTTTGTGTGTGTTTTGGTTGCTGTGTATGTCCTCATCATCTTCCTTAGATCTATTGACATTCCATTTATTTGATTTATGGTATTGGAATGTTTACCTTAGTAAAATCTGACAAGCAATTTGCGTGGCTAGGGGGAGAGACAAGCAGGAGGCTTTGCATTTTGTAGGGGTTAAACTAACAGTTTGAAAGATTGAATATGTTTGTTGGTTGGAAAAGAGATAAATTCTTAAACATCACAAAGGGGATTAATTGACGATTTCATAATTACCTTTGAAGTTTGTGGTACTTTCAGTACAGGCTTCCCTTACTATATGATCTGTTAATGTACAATAACTGTGTCATAAAATATACTTTTCTTTCCCAACAGTTTGTATATAATCTTCTACAACCAGGGATGCAACCAGTGAATGATGTGTTGCATTCATGTGCACAAAGATATTTTGACTCATGAATTCAACTTGACAGCATTTGAAACAAATTAAGACAGTAAACATACAGACAAGATTAAGTTTTTGACAAAAGAATAGTATTTATATATTTACTGTAAAGTCAGCAAAGTCAAGAAATGATTGTACTTACACTTCATTTGCTTATATTGCATCTCAGATAAAGAATCCTTTCTCCCCAACAAAAACAAAAAACAAAATTGTACTCAAGATCATAGATGGTGGTAAAAAGATGATATAGGTATACTGCACTTTTATTTATATGTGACAGTAATGTACATTGACTGCAGTGGCTTCTACATGAAATATAGATTTCCTAAGCATTTATTTTAAAATTTGACTTTCAGAAACCTGTGAATGGCATTGCCTGGGGCAGTGTAGGAGGAGAAGAAGTTGTTGTAACTGTTGGATCTGGAGGGAGGATGGTTATATGGCAAGCCAGAGATAGTGTCACTCGAATTCATTCTTTTCCATACATGAATGAGTTATCTTTGGTGGAAGTCAACCCAAAGGACCCTTCCCAGGCTCTTGTGGCAGTGCTGAAAACTGTTCTATTGGTCTCTCTGAAAGGTATTTGATTGGTTTAAGTCAGGCAATGAAGATGTACTAGTTACATGTAAATATATGCAGGCCATTTTGCTTGCTGCAGTTCATGTAGCACTTAGTTTTAACATTTAAAATATTTCCATCATGAAAATGCTTTTGAGATAAGCTA
This sequence comes from Penaeus vannamei, assembly GCF_042767895.1. Taxonomy (NCBI): domain Eukaryota; kingdom Metazoa; phylum Arthropoda; class Malacostraca; order Decapoda; family Penaeidae; genus Penaeus; species Penaeus vannamei. The sequence goes on from NC_091549.1 coordinate 36,405,200, forward strand.
GACTGCTTTGAGTTTTTTTAGTTTTATAAATAGAGAAATTTAAGATGTTTAGCCATATTTTATTTTCATTTGTGCTTACTGTCTGAGTAGACTAAGTTACAGTTCCCCACAGTTCCAACTAGTACACCCGTATGGTGTGTGGACTGCATTGGAATATGTGTAGTATCCAGTATTCTGTGAATGGAATGCACTTGTAATGAAGCCTGTGATTAGCTCACAATATTTTGCAAATATTTTCAATGACAGCTATAAATTATTTTAATAAGTTTGCCAAGTGTCAACATCATTGCATGAAATATGTGGTATTTTCCTTTAAAAAAAGAGTAATTGGAACTCGGGTGTAATCGTCAACTTCAGCATAATCATGATAGCTAAACATTGATGATAAGGATTAATCTCAAATCAGTTTTTGACAAAAAATGCATTCATTAAGAGCTAAATAAGAGTTTCCTATAGATATGTAGATATAAAACATATTATTTTGAGAAGTTAAAATGTAAACCCAATATAATTTTGTCTGTAAATGTAAATTGTAAGATTTTCTCACCTTGTAATTGTCTGTGTGGTTTTCTCAGGGAATTTTTGATTGATAAATTATCCAATTGCTTAGTGGGTTGTTTATACTGATGGCATGTAAGAGATATGGAATGCCCTCTTAAACCCTACAATCTGGATGATATTATTGTCCTGTCATGGAAAAATCTGGGTTCAAGGCCAGGTGATGTGAACATGCAGTCATCAGGCAAAATGGCTGCTTGCCTAGTGACTCCAACTTGCTGTCATGAGCAAAGGCCAGGGTGACAGAAAAGACTCACTATGAGTGCACAAACCTCTTGGAGTGTGATTTGACTCATTTGCCTCTTAGAGGAGGGCTTTAGCATTATTCCCATCGATAAACGAATGTGGAATGTAATGTGTGTAAGCAGTGACTGGAAGAGTGCTGTCTCCAGGGAGGACACCATTTCCATACTGCACATTGTATCCCTGGCTGCTGTGACCGGCAGCACAGATTGTATTACGTAAAATTGAAAATTATGAAAAAATGATATATATGTCACAAATAACCAAATGTTCAATTTTTATTTTTTTTCGTGGCACCGAGTTTTTTATTACATATAGAGATGCTATGGAGTCTTTGGAAGGAAAATAAGTATTATCATCTGGATAAAGCAAATAAAGTAAAATATTGACATTGGGAAATGGCGATAAAACTAAAAAAGTTTATACAAAATAACTTTGTAAAGGGGAGGCACAGAGTCTTGTCATCACTCATGGGTATTTGTGCGTGCCTATCCTATGTGCCTTACACCTGGGATGTTGGCTACTTACGTAACCCACTACCCATGTTTTCGGAACTGTGATATCCATGATGCAACCATATCCAATGGGTCAAGTCATATGGATTGATATTCTTAAAATTATTTTAAGCTTTGCAGAAAAAATTAAGTCATCAAAGATAATGTTAAGTACTGTTTCTTAAGCTTATCCTAAGTCGAAAACATCAAATCTCATGCATCCATTACTTTCCATATCCTGAAGATAAATTGGACAAATCTTATTGCCAATTTTATCACTGATTTCCTCTTAATGTGTATATATAGGATGATAAGACAAGTACTGTTTGTGGTCTAATCTCCATATTGATCAAAGCTGGTTAGTGTAAAACATTGGGTTTAGTTGATTTTAAATATCATTTGAAAGGTATTAGGAATGATATTTACTTTCTTCAAAAGAGAAAATATAAAGAGTTAGATAGATGATTTCAGTCGGCAGTTCTGCCAATGGAAATTTCTACACATCATATTTCTGCTTACTCAAAATGACAATACCTTTACTATTTCACTCACTACACTGTAGGTGACAAGCATTGCATAGGCACAGTTAAAAAAATCATTTCAAAAATGTTTTTTCAGAGGCATTTATTGTGGATAAAAGTAAATATTTGTTCTTGCCTTTTGACATTTGAAAAGTTATGACATTTTGTCATCATTTCCTCAAGCATGTTTCTTTCCTGTTGTAGATATTTATAAGATTATTTCAATCACTCAGTCACTGACCTTCTCCACTCATGGAGTAGCACTATGTACTACTCAAGTATTGCCAGATAAAAATTGTCACCTCCAAGCTAGTGGTGTACCAGTTGGAAATGTGGGTAACTGCCTGCATACTAATCTAATGTGTGGAAATTTGAGCCCGTAAAGTAGTGACCTATTAGTAGGTCAAGGCTATGCATCATCTGATATCTGGCTACCTTATTCATTTATATGTTTAAGATATTTGTATGATTTTCAGGGTGTGACTACTCGATTTCCTTAAGATTTATTTGTTTATAGGGTTTTTATTTTATTTAGAATCAATTAGAAATAATCTTTATCTAATTGAAAATACTAAGGAATTATAAACTCTGATTTTTGTATTTTTAAAAATCAGTTAAGAGAAACAAAACCTGTTTTTCATAGATATTGTCTTTTTCTTTACCCTTTAAGATGGTAAGATACTGACACAACTGAAGGGTCATGAATATGAAATCTACTGTGTGAAATGGTACCTAGGCAGTGGGAGCCCCTTAGAACCAGACCTCGCAGAAAATAACAGCAGAGCTGAAGCCTTGTGTGATAGCAGGACAAAAGAGAAAGTTTCTTCAGAAGATAGTCCAGACAGGGGTAGAGTTCATAGTGCAATTTGTAAAGAAATATAGATATATGTATATGTTTTGTATATATGTATATGCTGTATCACGATGATATAATATTGCTATCCATATTAATAGAAAAAGAAATGATGCTGTGTCCACAGGTTCAGGATCAAAGAACTGGAGAGAGAACACAGTGTCTTCAAATGAAACGGGTCCATTCTTTGCATCATCTGATTATGGTCGCAATATTCTTTTATGGGACGTGTCAGCCAAACGCTATATAGTCAGAGCTAATGTACCTCATTCAGCATCAGGCTTTAAAAAACAGGTTGGTTAAAGTATTGTATTCTGGGTTGTCATGTATAAAAGGTGTTAGAGCTTTATTATTTTGTTTGTATTATATTGTATTAAAAAAGGAAATATTAGTTATTATTGTTGGACTGCTGTCTAATCTCACTTTGCAAATTGTAACTTCATTTGAATGTTGAATTGGATTATAGTGTATTTTAGAAGAGAGAAAAGGATAGGAAGATGAGAATGTAGGCAGAAATAGATATTGAAAGACCCTTTTCCTAATACCTTTTTTTATTATTAGAGCAAAGACAAAGTCCATGGGAAGCAGCACATCTCATTAGGATGGTATGATGGGAACCTCTACTCATCCACAATCAGAGGAGAGCTGCTCAGCTGGTCACTGTGGCCAGGTGGAGCAAAGTTCAAGGTCAGTGTGTTTTTTTGCACAGATTGTTATTGTTGTCATTACATTGATACTGGTTAGTAGCAATATGAACATTATAGGACATGCTTTTGAAAGAAAAGTAAATGGTTATGAATATATGTAGTATTAGTAATTGTATTATTTGTAGACAGCATCAAAATTTTGGCCTAGGTTTATCTAAGTTGTGAAAGTGTAAAACATATTCCTTTTTTGGGGGAGGGGGATGAAAATACTCTGGTTTGAAGAGTATTGTTAGGAGACATAATACTAGATGTCTGTCATGCATATAAAATAATTAAAATTCTGTATATTAATTTCTAACAGTCACTACATCATCTTCACAACCGGGCAATATACAACCTTGTGCTTGTTGGTGACATAGCTGTGACAAGTGGACAGGACCGATTTCTGCAAGGATTTCATTTGAAGAAGTCAAGCCACATGTTCCAAGTCCCTACTCTGGGTGCCTCTGCTACCACTCTCTCATTCTGCCCACAAGATGTGAACAGGTTTGTCTAGTAACTAAGCCTAAGTAAACTTTAATGTCTCTTTTAGGGTTGGTCTCAGTTTGATATAGTATTTAAAGCAGTGTTCCTTGTACTGTATACTGAAATAATTTTTGTGGAGAAGTAAAGATTGTATATCTATTTAAACGTGAAATTATGATTTTTATCTGCAGATTGGCAATTGGGAGTTTGGATAATAACATTAGACTGCTGAACTTTGGGAGTCCAATACCACTGCAGACTCAGACGATTTTCCATAACATTAATGGAAAAGTTCTGTCAGTAAGTTGTGTTAATTCAGTAAAAAAATAAATAAATAAAAGAGGACTAAATTACATTGTATTTGATTATGTACCTGATGCAGTTGAATGCTGCCTTCCACTTTGCCTATTAGATTTATTGGTTCTCAAAAGAAGTTTTGTTCTTAATTGATATATTGAAAAGTGAATGCCAGTGTTAGATAAAAATTCATAGTATACATTTCCTCGGCACTTTAATTCTCCTTTCAGTTCTCCTGGCACCCAGTGCATGAAGGTCGGCTCCTGTTTGGCACTGCGACAGGGCAGGTGGGTTGGACTGATGTAGCATCAGGGCGAGTAACCACCTTTGCTTATCACCATCAGAAGTCAGTGTATAAGGTTGAATGGGGCCTACCAGTTTGTCCTGAGAAAACAGGTTAGTGTCAGAGGTGGACTAAATATTTGGTGTTTTGATCACGAAAGAATTGAGCATAAATCATTTTTGTAATAGTGCACTTGCAAATTATTACAATGAAGGAAATATTAATTGTATTATTATTATTTTTTTAATACAAAACAATACTCTTGAGAGGTGTATCACCTAAATAGGATTTTTGTATTTGATGACTGTATGGAAATTGTTAATCATTTGTCATTTTGTATTTAGGATCATCTGAGGATTGGTATGCATACTCGTTTGGTGACAGAGAGATTGTGATGCGATCCTCATCAGACCCCATGGCAGGTAAAACCTCGTTCTTTGATTTTTGGCTGTATCTCAAAATACAAAGTTATTCGATTGTGGATAATTGAATACAGGGAGTGGATTGATGTATGCAAATAGTGGTTGTTTGTTTATTTGTTTATAATCAACTATTTTTCAGATCCTGTTTGCCTTCAAAAACTTGTGGCAGAGTCAGAGGTAAATGCCTTGCCAAAAGATGTGACAGAATTTTCCTTCAGTCCTGACTACAAGTACCTTGCACTTGGTTCTCAGGATGGGTATGATATAATTGTGATTGTTATTGATGATAAAATGACCTTAAAGAATATGACTTGAAGCTTGATATTACATTTTGTATTTAGTAATGAGTAATCGGGCATGATGTAATGTTAAACAGTAAGAAAGAAGAAAATTACTGGGTATAAGCAATTATGAAAATTAATTTTTCCAATTCACAGGCAGGTGCGAGTGTATCAAAGGGCTGACTTAACTTTGGTGGTGACTCTTGCTGTGGTGAGGAAGACTATCCAGCACTTGCTGTGGCATCCACCAATGCAAAGCCATTACTCTGATATCCTAGCTGTGGCATCTAGCGAAAAGGAGATATATATATTTGATATGGAGAAATATCTACAGGGTGAGATGATTGTTATGTATGTTTGCAAACTCTTTTGTGACCATAATTTATGATTGTTCAAATTACGAAACGGATGGCAGTTGTTATATTTTTTGCTATTATATTATATATCTGTTTTCATTAGACAATTAGTCCTTTTTGATCATGATTGTGACTCTTTACATAATGAGCTGCTGGTACAATTTACTACAAATGTGCAAGGTCTGGCAAAGACTGTCAAGGTTTTTGCTAAAACTTTTTCTCAATGAGATGCACATAGTGTCCAGTATGAATTAGTAATTGGTACTGTATGGCTGATTTCATCTGGCCAAAGTACCCATCTTATTGTCTCCCATATCCTTACACACACACAACATGCTATTATGTATCATGGTGGTTTTACTCTGTAGAATCTAGTTACTTGTAGATGGAATCTGAATACATATTTTAGTGTTTTATAGGGTGAGAATATGATTTTGTAGCTTTATTTATGTGTTTATAGTAATTTATTCCCTTATTTATTCTTGTAGTAACAATCTTAACAACCCTGTATGATAAATGACAATGAATTGTATATTTTCTAGTGTATAAAATCAAGGTCTTCAAATGCTAGTAACAAAACTTTATTCTAGTAGCTGAAATGGACAAGCTTTGATGGTTTGTAGTTTTCCTGGGTTAAGTTATATGAATAGAAACCTTGATGAACCCATTTTTTTCAAATAATAGATAGCATGTATCCTCTTTGTAGATCCTCAGTATCAATTTTCCATTTTGTTTCTTCATTTCATTAATTATTGAGAATCTCACATCCTCTCATTTCTTTTCATACTGCATATACATATAGCAAAAAAAATCTCACTTATTTACAGACGACAAAATCGGCAGTGTTGTTACCCAGGCTACACGTGACCTTCAGGGACATGAATCTCGTGTTGTATGGTTAGCTTGGTCTCCTCATGAAGAAGGAATTCTTGCTTCTGCATCATATGATCACACTGTTCAGTTGTGGGATACCAAAACAGGTGCTGACTTCATCTGTTCTAGTTGACTGTTTTGTTTGATTTCAGCTTTTTTCTACTACATATTGTTAGTTCAATAAGTTGTTTCTCAAAATGTCATGGATTTGATACTTGTTGGTAATCATGTGACTGATGATTAAATTAGGCTTCTCAAAGTTTTGTTCTTTAATCTGACATTTGTGGCATACTGGTATTTAACTGCAACATACATTATATGGTGTAAGGTGTGCTACTATTTTTAGACTCTTAGTATTTAATATTGTATTTGGGACAATAAGCCAGAGAACTTTATTGTGCTTTTATCAATTGAAATCTTGTGTCTGATTATATATGCTTGTAGGAGAGTAATTTTATGTTTAATGATTTTTTATTTATTTATATATTATTGACCTGTCACCAATGTATATAATTTCATTAAAAAGAAGTAAATGTATACAACATATATATAAATTCTTGTTCCATTAGGGGAGCCCAAAGTGAACTATGGTGGCCATCTCAACCGTGTCTTCAGAGTGGAATTCAGCCCTTCTGATCCTGATCTAATGTACAGTTTTGCTGATGAAAATAGTGTGCATGTGTGGCATCCATCAGAACAAACAGCGAAGACTCCAGCAGAGAGAAGTAGTGGGTATTTAGTTATTTGCTCTATAGTACATGTAGTTATCTTTACACAGGTATGGTATAAATTGTGGTTTATTGTGTAGACGTGCTTCTTTAACTATTGTTGCATTTTTCACAGCAAATTTGAGGGATATCCGAACCAAGAAACCAAAGGACAAGGAGACCGAGGCAGAAGAAGAGGCTCAGAGCAAAGCTGTTGAATCATCACTGTCTGCAGAGAGTAAGTAACAAGAAAGTGATAAAGGAAAAGTTTGATTAAACTAAGAGGAAAGTGATGTCTGTTAACTCATTGCCTATGGATTTAGTACTGTCCAATGTAGTATTTAGTGAATGTTGTTGCACACAGATGGATCCACAAGTGCTCAGCTGCCAGGGAGTCAGTTAGTAGGCCTTAGTAACAGTGCCTAATTTTCCTACTCCTTGAATTTGTAGGAGAATATATTTTTTCCTAGTTGTTAATGTTGATACTTTCACTATTTTTGATAGTATGATTATTATAATGTTATTGAGATACACTAAACAGTAAAAGATAATAGAATAATAAAAATGAATTTCTGAAAATCAAGGAAAAGGGTAAACAGGTGAGATAGGTATGACTAATGATTGAATTTGCACAAGACTGCTGTTTTGTTTTTGATCTTTGAAAACCTGTATACAATGCTGTGCAATATAGACCTATTAATCACATTGTGCAATATTCAGTCACGTGTGTTTTCCAATTTTCCCAAGCAGATTGCAACTTGAGACATAGTAAGTTAACACTGATAGATCTTTCTTTCATGTATATTTTATATATAGCTTCTTCTGAGTTTTTATCATCCACTACTTTAATTTCTGTTCTACTTCCTGATCCATGTTTAGAGTTGTCATCATTATATTTAAAGTAAAACTTTGCAATTTGGCCTATAATATACAGATATCAGAAACATTTTGCTGTACAACTTCAGTTTCACAAATGTGTTACTGTGAGACTATAATCAAATTTCTTAGTTAGCTTTGATTTCTGTGCCACATCTAAATTCATGTCCTTCATTTTTAACTGCTGAACTGCTAGATTATTTAATAAGTAAATTCACAATCCAGAAATCACCAAAATACTACTCATATAACCTTTTAATTAAGGGAGATAGAGATTAGAAAAAGGAGTATACCCCATGATACCCCAAAATGATTACTCATTTTAAAAATTTATGACAAACCCCTTGGACCTGGGTGCTTCTCTGCCAGCTTGTGGCTCAAAATCTGGGCATTAGGCTTACTTGAGTAGCCACTCAAATGGGTGTGTGGTTTATAGGCCACAGAGTGTCAAGACTCCATGTCTCCCCTTTGGAATGTTATTATCTCTTTTTTCTGCATAATTTCTGCATGGTTTTATTTTTTTGCTATTTTCCAGTATATATTTGTCATTTGATATGCTGTATCCAGATGATTATAGATTGTTTTCCTTGCACTGACTCCATATTATCTATTTAGGTAGTTTATAACTAATGATGACAAAATATTTTGTTATTTGTTTAGTTTTTTGTTTCAATATTTAATTTTCCGTAATACAACCTGAGATGCCAGTCACAGTGGGCAGGAATAGGATCCTGAGCAGGGAAATAGTGACCTCCCTGGAGCTGGTACTCTTCCAGTCACGGCTCAAAGATGGTATATTCCACACTTGTTTATTGTTAGAAATAATTCTACTGCCCCTTCCTAAATGCCTACTGAATCTGATCACCCTCCAATAGCTTTATGTAGACATGTCAAGTCATTCTCTTCACCCTAGCCTTCACAAAAATTCTCATTAGGCATGTTTCCATCACCCTGGCCAGTCAAAATTTTTCCAGGAAAGCATGTTTATGTCCCTGCCTCTCAAGCTAAATTTTTTCATGACTTGATGGTCATCATCTAGATTGTAAGGGTTAAATAAAGCACAGTATTGATATATAGCCAGTCCAGTAAATGTTGCATTTGAGACTTAAATCATGAGTTTCTGTAATTCTCATATTTTGAAATCTAAAATTTGCAGAGAAGAATGGGGGAGGCAGTGTCACAAGTGGGACAAAATCCTCAAGTATCAGTGCAGCAGCAAGTAAAAAAGGACATTTTAAGTCATTCTTCCCAAAGTTCCATACTGTCTGCTCGAAGAAGAAGAGTTTCCACCACTTACTCTTATTAAACTTGCTGAATCAGACCAAAACTGCTGGAACTGGGAATGGGCATCTTGAAGAGGAGCAAGTGGAAGATCTGGAGGATTTGGAAGAGGAACTGGAGGAAGAGAAGAAGTAAATTTTGACTTTCAAAAATATCTTTTTGAAAAATTTCTTTCCATCTGTATTTTTATTGATTTGAAGAATTGATTATTATTTATATATATCTTTAATGGTGATCTAACTAAAGTTGATAAATAATAACATATGAAATAAGTGACTTTTTATAAAATCTCAGTATCAATAGGAACGTGAAGCATGAAATGACCAAATTCAGTGTATTTTTCCAGTTCAGAAGAGTTGGAAAAGCAAGTGAGTTTGCCAGGCATCAGATCCTTGTGTGAAAAGTATTCTTGCTTGCTGGAGAAAGATACTGAGATGCCTGAACCAGAAGACATAGAATATGCCCTAAGTCTGTATGGAAATCCTGAACAGATTGATACACTCCTAGCAGCTGAAAGTAAGTGCTTTGGATGTATACATATGTATTTAGTAGCAATATTAATAGTTAGCATCAATAAGATTGGAATGTGATTGTAATATCTTATTTATTTTGACATTCAGTTGATGCCCATGAGAAGAAGGAGAATGCAACCCAAGCTGGACTGATCCACTGTTGGCAAGGCTCCTTGGCAGATCACATACGCCAGGCTGCCAAACAGAGGAAACTCAGCGAGTTTCTGGTGGCATCTGCACCACAGGTCTCCATGAAGTAAGTGTTTATTGATAGAAAAATCCACAATATACTTTGTTGCAGATGTGTATATAATTCCAAAGGGATCTTATGGTCTCATTCAGTCTTTAGTTATGATTATCTGCTAAATAGTAAATTCACCATTTTTGTCTTCCATGTCAGCATATTGCATATAATTTAGTATATTGTGGGAACACAAATGATTTAGCCCCATATAACACTTGTTATTTTTTGACAGATTATGGCAGTTTGCTTGTGAATCATATGCAGAACAGTTAATCGATGAAGGTGACATCATAACAGGTGCTTCATATCTTATTAATATCCTCAAGGCAAGTGTAATGTAAAATTATCTAACATCTCTTTTAAAATATTTTTAAAGATTTACCCAATGCCTCCAGGTGTATTTGGGGTGAGCGGGGCCGCTGCTCTGGGGGAGTATGCGCAGCTGAAGGGGCTCTCCCCTGGGGCCTATTGTGGCATGCCACACTGATTGCACCACACCAACAAAGTAATACGACTTCTTTTGGTATCATTTGTGTCTAAATCATTATTTTAATATTCAGAGATGTATGATATTCATTTTAGTTTCTAGGTTGAACCTGTAGTAGCCTGATTATGCATATTAGAGTCCGTTTAAATAAATTACGTTTATTACATTCTTTGTAAAAGATGGAATGTGGTTTTATTGGGGACTGGGAAGAATTTTC
>NC_091549.1:36435876-36443376 GCF_042767895.1 Penaeus vannamei
TCTAGTGCGTATGTTTGATTTTATGGAAGATATTCTGGATTTACACTTAAAACATGCAAACCAAAGAGGCATACCTTTAGTTTCTAAAACTCTGATGACTGAACTAATTTAATGTATAATACATGTACATATTCAAATCTGTATATCCCCATTCTACATAGAAAATGTTTGTCAGCTCTAAAAGTTAATTTTTTATCCAAAAGAAGAAAAAAAAAAAAAAAAAAAAAAAAAAAAATCTGGTGAAACATAGACTTCAATTAGGGTATTTTAGTACTGGGAATGTGAGAAAAAACATGCCTTCTCTATTTAGAATTTTTGTATACAAAAAAAGTAAAATTTTCTTATCAATACATCTGCACTTTGAACAGTCTAGTAGGCATCACTTTACTATTTGCAAGATCAGGAACCACCAAGTCAATGGTTCATATTCTTTCCAACTTTATGCCTTTTACACTTCAGCATCATAATATGTAAAGGCCTTGGATTTCTAGTTGATGTAGAACTTAAGAAATGTCTTCTTTCTTCAATTGAAAAATAACTAAATGCTGGGTTATCATACATATGAATTTATGAGCTTGCTTTGGTTATCACTAACCAATACTTGCATGTAGACTTATCTCATAAGAAACAATTGAGTAAAAAATGATTTATAGCACCATCTTCCATGTGCAGAATTTTGACCAATATAAATGAGTATGATTATATGGTAAATGGTGTAACAACTTTCAGACAAAAAGAGTGATTCTGAGAAAATGAAGTGAATGTAAAAGAAGACAATGCAATATATCTTGTAGCTAGCAGTTTAGGTGCTGATGGGGAAAGCTTAATGACATTTATGCCACTATATTCACAATGGTAAAAGGTATCTCTTGCTCCTGACATCACTCTGCCATGGGTATTTTTAAAACTCATTCTTCTAACATTTATGCTTGATATCACAATTTTAAAAATTTCCAAATATTTTGCCCATATTCTCACAGAATACATGGCTATATTTTTAAAGCTCTAAATCGACTTATCTAGGCTCACTGTAAGACAGTGGTAAGTCTGATCTCTCCATTCACAACAAATGTGACTTTAAAATTCTGAAATAAATAATCTAATCTGATGTAAGAATTTAAAGTGGTACTTTTAATTAGGTGGTGGTGCACTGCAGTCGTAGAGTGATGGTGTTGCAATTGCAAGGTCCCAGGTTCATAGCTGTACTGTATTGTCACTTATATTCACATCATTCTTACAAACAATATCTGATTACATTTGGAATGATATGAAAACACTGAAAAAAATTGGCCCATCTTATTTAGCCAACTGACATTAAATTTACTGTAAAGTCTCATGTAAATCTGTCATTAATCTAGTAAATCTGTTGTTAACATCAGTACTAAGCTGTTACAGTACTACATAACCAATTAATATCACCACAGAAATAGACTACAGATATTTCTGTAAAGATTGACTGATAGCTTATGGATCTGGGCTACTATACGGGCAAATAGAAACCACAAAACACTGTAAACCATCCTCATACATTATTACAAGTTCTGGAAAGTGCTGTCAGTGAAAAACAAAAGGACTGTGGCAAGAAATGCCTTACCAATGTCTTTTTTTTCATTGATGCATATATATATTTACACACAATCTGGTTGTCTCACAGAGACAAAGGAATCCAGTAGCAAGTGGATCAACAACCATTCACTTGTCTCCTGTATTACATGGCTGGGAAGATGATTACCTATGTGCATTGTACCAAGATCTGATAACTGCAGCCAATAGGCAGGACCTGTTCTATTGTTGCACCTGATGAAATGCATTTAAATATTTTGTTGCCTTCATCTGGGACAAAGCATTCTGACAGATGACTATCTGTAAAAGTAACAATTATTTTTACTTCACCTTATGAAGAATGCTGCCATCAGCTTTACTGTTTGAGTTTGGATTTTTTGTGCATAAAAATCATTAGTGTATAAAATCTACAGCCTTTCGGTATGTTTGTGAACTCTGCTTAATATAATTACACATAATTATGTGAGTATGTATGGTTGATGTGAGTGTCAGTGGATGTTTTCAAGTGTGAAAAGAAATGCGTGTGACTGTACGAATGTGTGTGTCTGCAATACTAAATTTGAAATAAGCAATTTGAAATTGCAGTAAATATAGTAATAATATTCTTACTTAGCTAATATCTACCTTCCTAACATATTTTTGGACTTCAAGCAAGCAACCAATATGGTACATTTTATCAGTAGTATTACTGTGGTAAGCAGATATAATTGCTAACAGATGTTCTGATCAGAATGTATAGATGTTAGATGATTCTGTGATATAATATATTAAATGTGCTATGATTTTAATCCCCTTGCAAACTTAAACACACATTCAAGTAAAACAGTGACTAAACCCAACTGCCATTTCACATTAGTATATGTAAAATAGCTGAAGAAAAATTGCATTTACTCATATCTGAATGAAACATGACTTTGGGTCATGCACAACAAACATTCTCTTGGAATCAGTTGTCAGTACATGCTTCCAATAAATAATTTTTTAAAGTCTACAATAGTCCTTCAGCAATCACCTTAACATAAAACTTTATACTTAAAGTTTTTCTCACCTAACTAAAATTTGTTGTTTTGTTTGCTATGGGGTCAACTTAAAAAAAAATGTTTGAAAAATTATGTTTAAAATAACAGGGCTATATATGAGTACACTAGTCACTGCCTATTGTTTCTGACTTACAGGAGAAAACTCAAATATATATAGTGTGCAAGGGGATGAAGCATGTGGAAACAGAGAAAAAGGAAAGAGTAAAATGACAGAGAGAGACAGAAAAAAGAAGGCCACCCTGAACCATAATAGTTAACAGTGAAAAAATCTTCTCATGTACAACAAGCAAAATATAATGCTGCCTTTGAGCACCATACAAATGTAAGCATATTAGCAACCAGTTAAAAGTTAGTTCATGATATTCTCTTACTGGCATGACTCAGTCATATATGGATTTTCAGAAAATAAAGAATAAGGATATGAGCATGACTAGAAACATCAACAAGGAAAGGTGTTAGAATTGATTAATCTTTACCATATCATAACAATAAAGTTACACTGATTTATCATAGATAAAGAAAAATGGTATGGACACTAATAAAAAAGTATGTAAAATAAAGTCAAATCCCCTGAAGACTAATGAGCAACCATCTCAAAAAAATGAAAGAAAAAGAGAAAAGAATACCAAGAAGCAGATGATCTTGAGTATAAGCTACATGTCTTCATTCCTGCACTGTTAGTTACCTTGGCTGAGCGCATCAATTAAGCTGTGAATTATTTCTGACAGATTATTTCAATAAATATAATAACTGAAGTTTACTTCCAACTTGGAATATTCTAGATAAGATGAGAGCAAAATTCCCTTTAGTTCTTAAGATTTCATCATGAGTGAGAAAGTAACTCTTGTAATGCAATCATTCTTATGGACAAAAGGACTAAGGTTAAACTTTTTTCATTACAATAACCATTTGTAAAAAAATCAAAATGTATTTATATATCTGCAGACACAAAGACACACACACTCAAATACATGCTTACATATACATGGTCACATACATGTGTATATGACTTACTGTATGAATAAAAGCAAAATACTCTAAAAAAGCAACTGCAAATTGGCCAAAAGCAGTTTTACACATATTCCATCAAATTTCAGCATCATACATGTTGCAATTATGTCTTTTCATATATCTTTATTCTAAAAACAAAAATCGGTATTAATAAGTTAAAAAGTAGCTGTGTGCCAATAATCAGCATGTGTAAGAACCAGGTTTATATTGCACTAAATGAAGTTGCATAAATATCCCAAATGTGAGCAATTTTGAGTGACAGTAGTCAAAGAAATACTATTTATGCAGTCAGAGGAAGTGCTTAAAAAGAAATATTTTGCAAATCACTCCATAACACTGCAACAGGCATTGGTATATAGAAAGGGAAACACAATATTACATTGGATTACTTCAAATAGTAACAAATACTTTGTGCTTGTTAAGAGTTTATATTGCTATGGTGGGTTAAACTGTACTGTCACCCATATTATATAATATAGTAATTGGTCTTGTGAGTAAACATCAAGTGTTCTGTTTCACAATACATGTGTTGATTAACATTATTTGTATTATGATTGTCCAAAGACTGGAAGGTATTGTTTAATAATAAAAAAATACAAGCACCATAAAACAAGCTAAAATACTGAACAGCTTTGCCTAAACATAATTATTTTAATTAATATGCTTGATATTCAATATCATTGCATTTACAAAATAAACTTATCAAACCAACAATAGCCACTTAGTTCATGGAAAGAAAACAAAGATATCATACTTCACAGAATCAGTAAAAGCTACCATAAGATTTGCCACAAGCTTCCACTTACATATCTTCACAATTCCAACTTTGAGAATAAATAGACCTTGCATGTTTTATTACCCTTGAAAGTAAGTGTGATGCAAAGGGTGTTAAGGACGTGATCGCCGAGAAAAAGAAAGAGTTAAACATTTATAGGAAATGACTTTGTCCAACTACTCCATTTAAAAAAGGAGTTTTTTCTTTTTCTAACTGCTGTAATATCAGTCATGCCCTTCATTGAACAACTGGTCAGTAATGATGATCTCAAAGCAAGTCATTTTGACTTTTTGAGGAAATGGTGGATTCTGAGCCCTAATACAATATTTCTTACCATACATATAAAAACTTTTGAGCAATACTAACCCACAGAGCAAAATGTTGGACCCTTTACTGTGCCCATCAGTGTACATCATAAGGATTGCTGAAAACAGTAAAATTTTGAAAGCTCAGATTTAAAAGGGGAACAGAAACAACAAAAATATCTGTATGTAAACTTTTAAACATCAGTTTTGTTTGTTGTATATCTACTAGATGAACAGATTTCAATGCTAATACCTACTAAAATGAATAAATATCCAGTCCCATTCAGACAACTTGTGCTATCTCTTCAGCAGTTATAGCTAAGTCAGCAAAAGCAGCATCACTTCAGAGTAACAAGATACAGATCTTAGAATTGCATGTGACTTTTTCCATAGTAATCTTGCAGACTTCTAACACATAGCTTACTTGATAATAGCAACAAAATTGCAAGCTGATAATTATTACAGCTTGGTAGATAGTCTATGAACTTGGCCTATAATTGCATGGTTATCAATTAGGTAACACTGATAATAAAAACGCAACCTAGTAAAACTACAGGCTTGAACTGCACTGGCTCCTTTTGAAATTCTCAATACCCTATATTTTATGTCTAATAATCATATTCTATTCAAGCTGGTAAAAATCACAATGTCTACATGGTTTTTGCCTATTGTGATTACACATATGAAAGATCTTTTATTTATTTAGATCAGAATAGTGACTTACTTCATTTTCAGTAACTTTAATAAAGAGATTTGATTTGTTTATAATATGCAATAACAGTTGTTCAATAATACAGATTACAGTGTAGATTTGTGAAAATGTGCTTGTATTTCTGTTCCCCTTCAAAGAAATATGTTACATGATACACAGTGTCTTATTTTATGGAAAGTCATAACTAACTGTCAAAGTGATGGAAGAATTTGTATTCTCAATCTTTATAATATCACAAATCTCTTCAATATATCAAATTTGTATTTAGAAATCATATTACATAAAAAGGGAATTTATCTGCATAAGTTCACACATCAAATTAATTAAATATGAGTTTCCTGCAACTATATTTTACAGTCAAAGATCACAGGATTCTGAGATAGTCTGATATAAAATATTTTTCATAAAAATTTCCTATACTTAATAAATTATGTTTAATCAATTGTTAATTACCAAAAACTTCTGTCCACTGACATCAATATGATGTTACTTATAAAATAACACTTATGAAAAAAGGTTAAAACATGATAAATACCAAAGCTCATAGTAAGAAACACTAGATTTTACATATCTAAAAATGCCACCAAAATCTAGTTGTTCTAGCCTTTTAAAGAATGAAAGCTGATATATCTAAAGAGGAAAGTTTTATAAATAGCAACTTAAGAGATTGATACACAAAGACAAAAACATAAGGCAAAAACATAATATAAAGAACAAATTATTTGCCTTCTCAGTCCTGTGTCCGGTCTGGGGAATAAGAGCATTTGCAAACCCTATCACAGTTCACACTTCACAGAAACAGTCAGAATACTTAGGAGAATTGCATCTGCTCATCAATATGGCATTAGTGTATTAACAAATGTAAACTTCCTCACAACAACTTCCTTTGGACACTGGTACACTGGTAGACACTGGTGGAATATCAGATTCATTCTATAACTGTTTCTCATGTGGGTGATGCCCACCAGCATCTAGAGCTCAACCATATGCTGGTAGTGGTCAACATTTTCCAGTTGTGGTGCAAACAGTTTGAAAGCATTTAGAAGCGGAGATCCTAATTCATGGGGCTCATACTGGAGTCTCCTGATCTGTCTCCTCAATGCGTCCGAGTCTCCACGGAGGAGTGTCATTAACTGCAAGTGGAAGAAGTGTTAAAAACAAATAATATTTCTGTTAATCCAGAGCTAAATAAAAAATAGAAAGCATGTTCAAGTTTTTCTTCTTAATGGAACCTTACCTGCCAAATATTTGGATAATCATTTATCCTACTTTTTCTTTGTACAGTCAAATGAAGCACTTTTGCTTTTTGGCAACTGGTGTGCCAAGTCTTAACCTATCTATGTGCAAAGAACACTGAACATTTGGAAAAATGCCTTACATGATGCCTCTTCCACTCCTGCCTTCCTTAAAGAGACACTAGTTTCTATTTTTGCATATGGTGAATCTGGAGTATGAGTATTACATATGATTTTATGGAACACTGAGAATCTACTTTATGACTCATATTTCAATTCATCACAAGTAAAGAAAGAAAAACTGATTAACTTTTTTGAGAATAGAATAATTGTGAAATGAATTTTTTTGGAAAAAAATACATACCAATATTAAAACAATTCATGTTTAATACATTTGAAAAATCAATGAATTTATTTCTACAAAGTCAATAATAAAAGAGTGATCTATTCATTCAATTATAAGCTGCCATCTTCTAAAATCAAATATTTTTTTTTCAGAAGATTCATTGCTGTACCAAGCATGCCTACCAGCCAATACTGCATCTTAAAGCAATAAGCTGCTTATAGCTGATTTGGTATCTTGCACATTGACAAGTTTGGACCAAAGGAACCACCAGCATGATGCCATGATGTCACCAGGTGTGTTACTGGATCCTGGGGTTTTATGGGGACCATCCCATGGCCAGGGAAGGATTTTGGGAAGTGATGAGCAAAACTGAAGTATGGATGTATGCCTAAATCATGCAAATGTCCATTTGTGAAATTCATAGTAAGCTCTTTATATTTTCCAAAGAGTGAGTTTATTTCATTTTGACATTGTACACACAAATATACATACATATACACATGTGTAATATAT
>NC_091549.1:36460876-36498376 GCF_042767895.1 Penaeus vannamei
CTACAACTAAGATTGGTAGAAGAAAAAAAAATATATATCCCAGTCAACAATAAAAAGTTTGATACTATTCCCTTTGTTTTATAATTATATCTGGATAAAAGAAAATAATAACCACATACCTATTAGAGGATAAAGTTTATCTGCCAATTACACAATAACATTACTGTAGCAAAAATAGGTGCAACTTCATAGTGGCCTGAGGATACTGTGTGCTACTTATCTTTCTGGTAAAATTTATTACAACAGTAAATGAATGGACTGATCTTGGAATGCTAAAAATGAGAATGTATACAGGTACTACCTAGTCTTTCTTTTACTCTACAAATGCACAATCTATGAATATTATGTATCACACAATCTCTTGAGTAAAAGTACCGACAATAACAGCTAAAAGGACTGATGATCTTGGATTGTTGAAAATCTTGAGCACAATTATAATTTTATGTGTTATCCGTGTCATCTTTAGGCACATCAAAAATATTTATGATTGGAGTTGATGAACAACAATTCTATGTGTTGATACACCGAACATCAAATTTTCCTTGGTTATATGTGAAAAAAGAATAATACTAGGATCAAGGAAATGCATTTCTTGTGAATCCAAGAACAAAATCTAGATAAAATTTATTAATGATCACAATTTTGTGCTGATCAAGATTTGGGGGGGGGGGGGTTGTATTATCAATAAATAATGCTCTTTACTTCTGCAATAAGCAAATATTGTTAACACAGAGAACAGACGTTATCTAAATCAATAGTACTAGTACTGAACAGCTGTATTCTCTTCACTAGCATATATATATATATTTTCATCAGCAACACAAAACTACAAAATATATAATTATGAGGGATTTACAATGTTTAATGATCACAATTTTGTGCTGATCAAGATTTTTTTTGGGGGGGGGGTTGTATTATCAATAAATAATGCTCTTTACTTCTGCAATAAGCAAATATTGTTAACACAGAGAACAGATGTTATCTAAATCAATAGTACTAGTACTGAACAGCTGTATTCTCTTCACTAGCATATATATATATTTTCATCAGCAACACAAAACTACAAAATATATAATTATGAGGGCTTTACAATGTGTTCTTTCTTCTAATTTCAGTTCCAAATACTACACACAAAAATAAGAAAATGATAAAATTCAGTAAACACTATTGAAAATGAATATAATAATCAATAAAAGGTGCTTTGGCTATACATTGATATGGTTTGCTACCAAAGATTTTTTGTCAATCTCAGGTATAACATAAAATGATAGATACCTCTGTCCAAAGAAGAAAATGTATGGAACTAAAAATATAGTTTAACTTTTAACCATCATCATTCTCTCTTTTTTATTTTGTAAGATCTGCTATATAATATTGAGAAAAAAGCAAAAAATGTTCTGCAGTGCAGTGGTATTAATGGCAATATAAAGAAAAAGAACAAATGTAGTAACTGATCAAATATTCTCTTCTGGTCAGAGTCAGAATCATACCATCAAACAACTATGAAAGGTAGATCTACTTCAGTAATGTTACATCTATATCATAATAACAGGACTTGGGAAATCTATGACATTCTTCAAAAGAAAATAGAAATGCTAAGCACATGGAGTACATATATTCTTTCAAACCTAGATTACTAGTAAAATGAGACCATTTTATATAGAATATACACTAAATAGCAACCAAACTTTTTTTTTAGACTAAACAGTACTATCCATTATTTTTTCCCATATTTTTGGTAAAAACTGTTTTATTATATCTAAGTAACAATCACTTTGCTGAGAGCAGTCACATCTGTAGGTAATGCAAATAATTGAGACCTTGATACTGTTCTAAGAAACATAGGAATCCCGGGTAATATTAAGGTGTTAAACTACTATTCAAAAGCTATTAACTGTGAATAGATAAAGAAGCTGAGAGCCCCTGAAGTAATCCTGAAATAGGTTTGGCAGATGGAAAATATACAACCGTGTATTATGAGAAAGTTTCATAAAAGTAATGTCCCATTTCCGAGAAACTACTATCAATGAACAGATAAATCTTGAAAAACTCATGGAAATGTACAATAATATCTTCAGTGCAATCAGATCTGGAACAAAATTCTGTTCCATCTCCCTGAACTATTTCTACCAATTTATTGATAATATTGAAAAAAAAAAAAAAAAAAAAAAAAAAAAAAAATGTTGCATGAATTTACTAGTTATAAAAATGAACCCTCATAGATATGAACATTAGTCTTAGATACTTTTCATCAAAAATAAGTGATAAAAGCCTATAAATTTGCTTGAAGTCAATAAAAATTCATATCTACTAATCAGACAATACTACAACTGAATGAGTAAACCTAGAAGTCAATAAGAGCCTTGAGAATTTCTATATCATTAATTATGTTTTTTCTCCTAATTGTAAAATGATCTTTAAAATATAAATCAAGAAATCTTATACAGCTTACATGCAGTCTACTAAACGTTTCTGTATGTCTTATGCAGTAGTCCATAATGTCTAACTTGTTAAAATATGACTTTCTAATAACCATTCCAAAATTTACATATATGATTACTCAGCTATAGACAGGAATCTTTTATTCAAACCAGCATTCACAAAATTCAAACCTTCCACTATAAAATAAATAAAAAATAATCATTTTTAAATCACCAAATCACAGACCACAATAAAACTTCCTGACACCACTTCATTCTCATGAAACACAAATTGCATGACTCGGAAAGAAAACTAAGATGGTGGAGAGGGTAGCTATAGATGCTCCCTCAACCAGTCACTTCATGCTCCTCCTTTGGCAAAATGCAATCTTTGTTCTCATCTTAAAATTTTCATGCATGATGAGCTAACATCACACTGCTTGGGAAAAAAAAGATTCCTATAAAACAAGAGCTTCACAGCTACATCACCATCAACTGAGTATCCTGCCTTAAAGGATAGCAAGACAACACGGTTTTGAAATAAGGAAAAGAAAAAAAAGGCTAGAAACTGAATAGGACATGGCTAAATTAGAAAATCCCTAAGACGCGCATAACCAGACTCGGACCAAAAGGCATCCTAAACTCTCGTGCAGTAATGAGGTATGTTTGAACTGTAGTGTAACTCTCTGTTGCAAACACTGACATCAGCCAGAGAGACAAGTCAGGACACCTCAATCCAGTAGACATTCCAGATACTCTAGGGCAAAACTTACTACATACTGTACTATGGTATGGTAACAACACAGACATGATGTGGTCAAACTATGGTTAAAAAAAAGCAACAGGAACTAAGAGGGGAAAGATCATTTGTTACAACTAAAGTTGGGAAATGTTTAAATAAAGAGGAAAAGATGAGGAAAAAATTAAAGAAAAGAAGCACCAACACAATTAAACACAGAGAGTGGCTGTTGAAACTGAAAAGTTTATGTTTTTTTTTATAAACTATGATAGAAAAAATACTATAAAAAGAAAGATTTTTACAGATATATCTCCCGAAAACATGAAATATCTTAAGAAACAAGTTGTATCAAGAAAACTTTCTAAATACTCACAAAGACCTTGAAATTTATCACTTTCATGGATGAAAAAGATAAGAACAATTATTTTCAGTTCTGTTCTCTTCTCAGCCTAATTACTTTGTAGTCACATGAAATATAATAAGGCACTATGTTTAGGGGACTATGTATTTTCTGATAGCAATCATTCAAAAATCAAGAGAATATTACACTAATCAAATACTAGTCAGGAGTTGGAACACTCAAAGTATGATAAAATTTCATCTTATGCCATTGACTTAAAAGGTTAGTTTTTAATTTGGGAGTACATATCCTTATATGGGAATCGACAACCAATAAAATAGTTACAAAAAATACAAATAAAACAATAATTATAAAGCAAAAGTAACAGATATAAAGTCACAAAAAAGAACAGTGCAATATCAAAATGAAAATAAGGATAAAAAAGGGAAGGGGTATTGATACTACTGTTAACTTAAACTTGTTTAACAGAAGAATACAGGAACAAGAGGAGAGGACAAATTGCACCACTGGTTCTGATGCAAACTTACTCTTCTAAACTCTGCAATCTGCGGGTATTGGTAAAGGTTTGGTAAGAAAATCTTTCCCTGTGTCTTACATGGGTATGGTGGCTCCTTTTAGGCTATCATAATGGTATTTTCAACATTTGCAAATAAATCAAGCAAAAGACATTAGCATTTTCAGGAAATTCTGGAGAGGAAATACTTTATACAACTAAACTATGGTTAATTATAAACTAAAAAGAGCCATGTACAATAATTTCTTTTGTAATTGGTCATCTTAAATCTATTAAGAAAGAAACTATAATTAACCCCTTTGGGATCATTTCCCCAATATAAGTACAAAAATTCCAAATAGAAGAATATATATCACAAGTTAAATTTTTACAAAGGCTATGGTAATATATATTTCTGATACCATAATATAAGCGCATACCAGAAAGATTCCATTTTCTATATTCAAGGTGCCATCATCTGAGCAACACTTTTATCAGGCAGAGAGAACATAAAATGGGTACTGAAATCTGGAATAAACTACAAAATTTTTAATAATGCAGCTATGACACAATAAAGTGAGAATGAAACATCAAATAACAATTACTTGTGACTATCATTTAGCATTATCTGTCCCAAGGAGGTTAATTTGAAAGATAAGTTTCAAGCTAAAATTATATGGATGAATTCTAGCAAGATCTATTTTACCAATGTCACATCATAAGAAAAGGTCTGTAAATATATATATATTTTTTGCATTAAGATTGCTAAACAGTGCCTGGAGCAAGTAGTTGATGTCAAAAAACATTGCACCAAAAACATGTTAAAAGATAATAACATAATAGTAATCAATTGAATGAAAAAATCAAGGCAAATAACTGTGTATAAAAAAGTTATATAGCTTTTTCTCTAAAAGATACAAAAATATGTTTACTCTCATAGAAAAATAACAATCTAAAGACACAGTAATATAAAATAAATGTAAAGAACAATAGCCTATGAAATTAACCAGCCCTGGCAAAGTGAATTCATGATGTAAACCCAAATATTCCACAATATGTAACAAAATCCTTAGACTAACAACAGTCAAGATGAACTACAAGACAGACCTTCTGATTAGTAAAGTCAGAAAATATCCTAGGTAAGTAATAGAAGTTAATAAATATAGTCTTTCTTATGTTTATAAGAAAGAAAAGATTATAGTAAGTATAAACTGCATAAAAAATCTGGCTACATATATTAGCACATAAATGCATTTCATGATAAAATCATCTAAGGAAAGTGATTTATTTAAATGAGAAGAAAACCATTCCTTTGAGAGTATGTGGAGATATGAAAGAAATATAACATTTAGGCAATATATAAATTCCTCTACATGAGGCTACCATATGGAATCATATCAAGTTTTATCAACTATTTGAAAAAAATCATGACTGTCGTATCTCTACCAAAAACAGTATGCTCAAAATTTGGCTTTCTAAAAAAAAAAAAAAAAAGAATAAGAAAAATCTAAAATAATATGTTAACATTCACAAAATGACAGAATGAAAGATAGAGAAAAAAGACAGTATCATAAATCATAAAAATGATTTTAAAAATGTACAGAAAAAGAAAGTCAAAAGTTAGATAAAGGTCATAAGATAATAATATAAACTTATAAAAAGAAAAAAAAAATCTTCTCTTACAATGAAATACTGACTATCTATGGCAAAATGTGCTCTGACATCTGCATCCATCAAATCACATCAAAATCGTCTCTAAATTTACTTACATGATAATGGCAGCTTCGAGTAGGTGGCAAGCATTTCATATTAGGATATACTTACTGTTTGGATGTTATTTTATTGATTTATCATTAATGTTTTTATTTTTTCATAATATTTATACCTCTAATGTCATTAGCTGATTCTCTCTTAATGTACATTTACTGTACTTTATATAACGGGAAATACAATATTTTTGGCTGTATGGTCTACTTGTTATACTTTGAAATGATGTTAAAGAGTAAGACCGTGAATTTACATTTCCTCTTTTCTGATACTTTTCATATAGTCAATCCGTCTACTTTTTCACCTTTCTTATGGACATGATTTTCCCCTATTTTCTATTTCTAATTTTGTAACTGATTTATATGTGTGCTGTATGAAATAAACCATAACAAAGCTATGTGCAGTCATACCTTGGAAAAAGTGATTTTATATAACAAAAAAAAAAGAAAAGAAAAAGAAAGAAAGTATAGTAAAAAACTATTCTGGAGACTACTTATGTTCAGAGAACAAAACTTACTGAAATCTTAACATACAGAACCAAACATGAAGTAGTAAAAAAAAGTGGATTGAGTAATAACTGTTCCTCACCCATGTTAGAAACTCTGTATTTAACCATTAATATTCACAATCTTCTCTTACTATATGTGGTAATAAATTTTTTGAATTAAATAATTTTCTCAAATCAACACTATTTTCTTAAATTCAGTTCTTTCTAGGATTAATCAGTAATTTTGGTAAGGTGCCATTGTTATTTTTCTTTAGTTATGAAACTTTTATGTGCATTTAAATACCATCCTTTTAAACTGAATAACCCACAAAAGCCAGTTGATTTGCAATAAGCTAGAATAATGGAACAAGATAAGAAAATATTGATAAAAAAATTCAGCAGTGTTCATAAATTCCCATAAAAAAATAATTACCTGCATAAGCTTCTTTACGACATCTCTGCCTAAAATGTGGTCAAACACTGCTTGAAGAAACTGGTCGCCCATAATTGTGAGCTTGAGTTTGTCACGATGCCAGATCAACACTCGAGAATCTTCTATGGCTGTTGCTGAGACCTGAAGGAATAAATTGGGTTAACATAATATATCAGAAATAAACAGTTTTAGTTGGCATTTTTGAAAAGTGGAAAGCAGGGATGAATACTGAAAAACAGGAAAATCATGATGAACAAGTTTACATCTTCTGTAGTCTATCTAGTATGCTTATAGTTATGCCTATCCATCACTGAATGAATGGGAAAACCTCAGTACTAGTAACTGGTTTTGTGTCATTAATCTTTTCAGTTTTTAATGATGTCATTTTATGGAGGGTTCACAAAACAATCTATTTTTGTGACATACTTACCTTTTAAAATACAAAGCTCTGCATATTGAAGCACAATTCTGACTTCTTTTAAGAATAATACTATGAACCTAACTGGGAAACAAACAGAAATATTTGTGAAATAAAGAAATTGCTAGACAGACTGCCTGTTAGTTATGATATATGGATGAATGATGGGTGGAATAACATAAAGAGAAATAGGCTTATAAGCATATAATGAAAACACTTATTCACTTTTAAGGATAACCAACCTGGAAGAACTCATCAGTAGAGACACCAAACCACTCTGGAGAGTCAAGGAACTGGTGTTGAGACACAATGTGGAGAGCTCGCCCATTTTGGCTTATCACCAGTCTATAGTTTGAACAAAAGGAATAATGATTAATTTCAATATATATCTTATTTCTATCATATATATATTAACTTTACACACTATACATATAAGATGTATGTATATCGACTAGTTATTTTTTCTAATTACTTAAATAACCAGATAGTACTTAAACTGGCTCTATGTTGAACATGACAATGACAGTTTTTTCTCATGGATACAACTTACAATTAAGTCAACTCATTTAAGTCAAATTCTAGTTTCCTTTCTTTCATCTGCTTACCTCCTTCCTCACATTATACCCCCCTTTCCTTTTCCTTTCTCTCATCTTCCATCCCTTCCAACCAGTAAGTTCTTAGTACCCTGCTCCACTTAGTAGTTGTGTATTTTCCCTGTGATTCCTACCCTTCCTAACTCTGCTCCCACTCCTCCACTTCTCTATTCATTCTTCCTTCTCTTCTTCCATCCCTCCCCGTTTAACAGCTTCTTTCAGTCCTTCTCTCCACCCATTATTCATGTTCTATATCCCACTCTATATCCCCCTATACTTCCGTAATCTCATTACCAGAAACACCATAAGGCGTCTTCTCTGTGCCCTTAAATTTCCCAACCAGTTACATTCTCATATTCCTTTGATAAAGATTACCATACTTCATTTCATTTTCTTGTATTCCTACTCTTCAGCCATCACCCAAACTCCCTCTCCTTCTCCTCCTCCTCTTTCTCTTTATAATTCCTGCTCTCGTTTTTGTTTTCCTCCTCCTCCCTCTCCCCCTCCTCCTCCTCCTCCCCCTACCCCCATCCCCCCGCCCTCCTCCTCTCTCCCTCCGTCTTTTCTTTCTCCCGTTCCACTTCTCGCCATCAACAGGTCCTGCCAATCCCTTCCTCTACTCCCGTATTCACGAAGGGGCACACACCTGCCGGAGAGCACGAGCGAGAGCGAATCCACCCGAGTTATCTTCTCCTGCGCGTAAATCTCTTGGAACTTGACGTAGCGGATGAGTTTCATGCAATTGATGACTCTCTTGAACTGATGGCGAGATACCTTCAGCGGCTGGAACAGGCTTCTGTACACCTGAAGGAGATGAGGGTTGATATTAGCGCCACAGATCAGTCGGATGAATTAAGGGAGATTCATGAGGGATTTCTCTGTGATCTCTGCGGAGGGTGGGTTGCGTTTTAACTTGTCTTTTACATCAAACACATTCATTTTTTGGTGTGTGTGTGTGTGTGTGTGTGTGTGTGTGTGTGTGTGTGTGTGTGTGTGTGTGTGTGTGTGTGTGTGTGTGTGTGTGTGTGTGTGTGTGTGTGTGTGTGTGTGTGTGTGTGTGTGTGTGTGTGTGTGTGTGTGTGTGTGTGTGTGTGTGTGTGCGTGTCTACGTGATTGATAAAAATGTTCATCAATACATTGCAAATACACTCACACTCGCTCTCTCTCTCTCTCTCTCTCTCTCTCTCTCTCTCTCTCTCTCTCTCTCTCTCTGTTTCTCTCTCTCTCTCTCTCTCTCTCTCTCTCTCTCTCTCTCTCTTGTTCGCTCACTCACTCACTCACTCACATGGCGACAACAGAATCTTCCCAATGACACCAAGTATCGTTCAGATTTCCTTGGCGTTGACCAATTCAACTCGAAATATTTTATCACGCCCCTCAAACCATTGTCAGTGTCTCATAAAATAATAGAAGAATGTTTTTCATTGGGACTAAAGAAAATGAGTGATAGTAATTGTAATGATGTGATGATGTTGATAATAAATGTATCAATAATTATGAAAATGAATAAAAAAGATCACAACTACTATTATAACGATAACAATTACCTTTATTATCGTGATGATGACTATGGTGACTGATGATGATGATGATAACATCAATATTGATAACGAAAACGATAATTATGATAATGACAATAAAAATAGTAATAGCATTAAAATGTAACAATTACAATACCAACAACAGCAATGCCAGCAGGAATGAAATTGATAATAAAAATCAATAATAACAATAACAACAATAACAACAATAATAACAGTAATAGTAATAGTATCAATAATAATGATAATAATAATAATAATAATAATAATAATAATAATAATAATAATAATAATAATAAGGGTGGTGCTGCCGCTAATAATAATAATATTGACAATAAGAATAACAATGATAATAATAATAATAACAACAACAGTTAATCATAATAATAGTACTGATAACAGTAGTAGTAATAAAAAAAATAATGATAATAGCAATAATAATAATAATGATAATAATAATAATAATAATAATAATAATAATAATAATAATAATATGAGTAATAAAGATTATAAGAATAATGGGGACGATGATGATAATACTAATATGGTAATGATAATACTACTATAAATAATAATGGAAACTATAACATTACTATTACTACTAACGATAATGGTAATGCTAATGATAATAATAATGATAATAATAATAAAAATGCTAATAACAGTCATATCAATATCATTAATAACTATGGAAATAATAATAACAATAATGATAATGATGATGATAATAATAAAAAAATAATAGCAATAATAATAATAATAATAATAATAATAATAATGAAAATAATAACAACAACAATAATAACAATAATAATAATAACAATTACAATAAAGTAATAATTACCTAACTACTATGTGAGTCAACACCAATAATATCATACCAAAAATAAAAATGGTTCACGTAAATGTGAAAAATCCCACCTTCAACTATTGAAAAATAATGAAAATATAGTTTATCTCGTTTTAAAACACAAACCATATTCTATATGACTAAGAACAAGTGGATCTTTGTTATAGAGTAAGTTCTATATCGAACCCGATTCCTGTTCCTTTGTTCTGGAAACTGCTGGAATCTAATCCTTTGCAAAGCCTTGGTGCTTCTCACAACTTGTTTCTAAGTCTTAACTTTCCTAATATACTTTTCTCACCTTCCCTCTCGCCTTTTGGGTGAGTTGCCGACGAGCATTTATTTATGGAGCAGGTCTGAAAATGTCATTTTTGGTCGGATGTGGTCGCTGTTTTTCTGTTGCCTTTGTAATTGCCAACTCCATTTCTCGGGATTTTGTCTTTTTATATACATTTCGGCCTTTTTGCATTGTGTGTTATTTTCTTATTATGTATTATCCACATACTGAGGAATCTTTTAGATAAATGTTTGCGTTCACAGTAATTTTCTCTTTATAAACACCATGTTCTTTTAAATCAGAAATAAAAATCATCCATTCAGTTTTTAAAAATGTCAATATGGTCTTAAGTTCTCGTACATACACAAGACTGCATTCTTAAACACCTACATTGCATATGAACATGCATGAATAAATATAAGTATACATACACGCAAGCACGCATACAACATAGAAGACCGCATTCCTAAATACCTACACATGTGCACATAATAACATGAACACCTATGTACACACTATTATAAATAGCCAGCTCGGGATGTCTCACTGGATCAATAACTGGCAAAAAAGAAAAAAATGCAGCTAATTAATCGTACAGGAAGAACACAGTATGCTTTTGGTTCGCATTTCATACCACGCTGTAGTCAGTCCGCCTCCAACATTCTCGCAACCACTAATACCATCACCATTTTCACCATCAAGTTCAGTCACTATCCCTCTACGTACGACCCCTATCTTCACTACGGCCTTCACCACTCTCCCCACCACACTGCACCTCGTCATAAAAATTCAAGGAACAATAAGAATTGTGAGATAAACAATGCGCCCTTCCATTACGTAAAGAAAAAGAAGGTCTAGCGGTGTTTTAATGTGTTCTTTACCCTCGCGAGTTACTGCTTACACCGGATGAGGAGACAGAGTCAGCGGAGAACCCGGGACAATTATGCAAGTAAGTTTCATAAAAAATAAACATATACATATCCGTGTATATATGTGGACATAGGGTACGCACGCGCATATGTAAAGATAGATGGATGTAAACATAAAAAATAAACGTTTACTGTGAGATTCAGTTTATTTGCTTCGATTCTGCTTGAAGATTTAACAGTCAGTCGAGCTTTTCAAAGTATTTTATAACGTTATTACAAGATAGTTAACTGAGAACTAGAAATCAGACTTCACACATATACGCTTACCGCACATCAGATTAGAATACCTAAAATTCGTAAAATCTACGGCCCACAACCCACGTTTCAATACATAGCACTGGACGCCTTGCCATTACTTACCCAGCCTGACAACGTTCCTTAAACCTCTGTTAAAAGTCGTAAGTTTTTTCAGCCTACAACCAACATTTCCATTTAAATGCGAGAGTAAAGAGGGAAGTTGACAAACTCTGGGAGAGGAGAAGAAAATATGTTAATTATTCATGACCAACGCCGCAGCATCGATCCATAACCGGAATAATAAGGATTTTCACGGTAGAGTCCTATGGATCTCCGCCACTAATCAGTCTGAGGGAACAATGAATTCGAAACCCGATGTTCAGCTCTGGCACAAAGGGTTCCTAACAATGCTGTCATTGTACAAAGGGGGTTTCTCACAGTACTCATTATACTAAAGGAGTTTCTCAGAGTCGCTGTACTAAATTAAAAATTCAGTATTATGGACTCTAAGTGCATTTCTTTATGTCCTCCTTTTAATCCTTATTTCACTTTCTCTTTTCTCTCTGAGAGTTAGTCTAACAGAAGAAAAAAAGGAAATCTCAAAAAGTCAAACTTCATTACGTAAAAGCTGTATATTTCATGATGTTAAAAACTCCTGTCATACAATTTCATTAAAGGAAAAGCAAATATACACAACTCAGCGTATGCTTTCCTCCGTCAAGAACGAATATTTCAAAAGCATTCTCTACCCAAGACGTACCATTGTAAACGGCTCACGAAGGAACGAAGGCATCCCGGAACGAAGAGACGAAGAACAAGGGTCATAAAGGCAATATAAAACACACGCCAGTAAAAAGGAAGAAGGTCCAAAGACAAGAAGCTAACAGAGCGCGACAGGAGAGCAAGATGCATGCAGTGTCAGCAGCGGAAGGCAAACTCGCCTGAGGCTGCCGCTGTGGGAGGTGGCGAAGCTCCATTCAATCCATTTTTCCCCGATCTCCCCCCCCCCTCCCGCGCCCTCCTCTCCCTCCCCCTCCCGCGCCCTCCTCTCCCTCCCCCCTCCCGCGCCCTCCTCTCCCTCCCCCCTCCCGCGCCCTCCTCTCCCTCCCCCCTCCCGCGCCCTCCTCTCCCTCCCCCCTCCCGCTTCCTCCTCTCCCTTCCTACCCCTCTCCTGCTGCCCCCCTTGCTCTCGTTTCTTTTCCTATCTCTTCCCTCTCCTTCCCTTCGTCTCTTTTCCTGTCCTTTCCTCTCTCGCCTCCATCCTTCTTATCTCTTTCCTCCGCCTCTGCTGTTGACTTTTTGTTCTCCCTCACTTCCATTTTCCCTCTTTCCTCTTCTTCTCTCCCTTCTTTTTCCTTTTCTTCCTCCTTCCTCTCCCCTCCTTTTTCCCTTCCTCATGCATCGCTCCAGAGGGATCAAACGTCACAAACTCAGCGTTTAGTATCGACGTGAAATGCTCGAACGCATTTCTTTCTTTTTCTAGACCTCTTTCTTTCTTCCTTTTCTATCTATCCTCCTCCTCCTCTATCACACCTTTTCCCCTTTTCCTTTGCCACATCACTCAAGGCCTGTTATCCCTTCGCACCTGCAATACCTGTAGAGAGGGCGCACGCAAACCCGAGCATCAGGCGAAACATCCAAGGGCGACGCTTATGTGGAGACCGGGTAAGGGTGTAACATGTGTGGTTTGTGAATCAAGGCTGTTAGGGTTTCTTTTTAAAGACAGTGAGTGAGTGAGTGGGTGAGTGAGTGAGTGATTGAGTGAGTGAATGGGTGAGTGAGTGTATGTGAATGCGTGAGTAACTGAGTGAGTGTGTGAGAGCATGAGTAATTAAGTAACTGAGTGAGTGAGTGCGTGAGTGAGTAAGTGAGTGAGTGTGTGTGTGTGTGTGTGTGTGTGTGTGTGTGTGTGTGTGTGTGTGTGTGTGTGTGTGTGTGTGTGTGTGTGTGTGTGTGTGTGAGAGAGAGAGAGAGAGAGAGAGAGAGAGAGAGAGGAGAGAGAGAGAGAGAGAGAGAGAGAGAGAGAGAGAGAGAGAGAGAGAGAGAGAGAGAGAGAGAGAGAGAGAAAAGAAAGAGAGAGAGGCAGAGAGAGAGAGAGAGAGGTATAAGAATGTTTGATAGACTTCCAACGTGATAAAAAAGGGCTGACAGGAATCCATTTGAGAGTCAGCCAACGAACAACGGATAAATTTTCTACGTTAAATCTAACTTCTCGGACAAAAATTCACTTCATGAGATAAAATTGCAGGTTACGCTTTACAAATGCAGGGTGATTTATACCTTTTTTGTCGCGACTTAGAAGAAAATATTCTTATAAGATAAAGAAAATAAACGTTTTACCATTTCGAAATATACGAATGAAATGTTTCAGAGAGAGAAGGACATACACGAATAGCCACAGATGTAAATATCCTTTGAAAGGAAATTATTTTCTCTTCCTAGTTCATAAGATCAAGGTTTTGACTTCTGTGAACTACCGTATGTCTGTTTAATTGTGGCCATAGAACTCTTTTGCTACAAGAGCCGAAACAAACGTTGACAACCACACACACACACACACACACACACACACACACACACACACACACACACACACACACACACACACACACACACACACACACACACACACACACACACACACACACACACGTACACACACACGCATATAAAAATACCAATATACATATGAAAATGTAAAATCCCTCTACATATACAATTTTGAATATGCAGCTTAAATAAAATGGAAATAAGATTTTAAAAATGCCATATCTCACTTTTTCTCTAAAATTTTAATATATGAAAAAAAACACGGATCCACGCATAGAGAAAAGAAAAGAAAAAACACACAGTGAAGCACACAGAAACACACACACACACACACACACACAGTGAACCACACACAGTGAAAAACATGCACGCACACACACGCACACACAGAACCCTCTTATTGCACCTGCACTTGGCGATATAAGCCTCCGCGATACACACTGCTCACACTCTCTCGTGTTTACACTCACTCGGTCACGTTATTTGACTGAAAGCGGGAGGGAGAGAAAGAGAGAGGAGAATGGGAGAGGAGGGAAAGAAAGAAAGAGAAAGAACGGGATGATAGGAGATGAGAGAAATTGAAAAAAGAAAGAAAGGGGGCGAGAGAGAGGAAAGGGAAAAATAGAGAGAGAGAGAGAGAGAGAGAGAGAGAGAGAGAGAGAGAGAGAGAGAGAGAGAGAGAGAGAGAGAGAGAGAGAGAGAGAGAGAGAGAGAGAGAGAGAGAGAGAGAGAGAGAGAAAGAGTGAATCGGGGAAGTAGAGATGAAGATAACGTTAGATATAGGTAGATAGAGATAGCGAAAGAAAAGAAGAAAGAGAAAGAAAAGTAGAAATATGGAGAGAAAGCGAAAAAAAAGAAAGAGCAAGGAATAATAAAAAGAGAGAGAGAGAGAGACGAAAAGGAAATTCACCGCTATTATTCCCGGCAAGGACCTCATGTAAATAAAACGTTGAAATCTGCTCATTGGGGTTTGTGCCGTTCCATGCTTCAGTCTCCGCGGCTCGAAGACTCCAGCGCGGGGAAGCAAGGCTCGCGCACGCATTCCCTCGCCTTTCCCTCGCCGGCAGACTCTCTCCGTGTTAAACCTTCATCGGATGTTTGTTATTTTTCCCGGATACACGTTTCCCTGCATAACACGTTTTCCTGAACGACATTAACTTGCCCCAGCATATACGCACTTCGTTTTACTCTTACGCTGGTAAAAATATATAGGGGAGTATGTATTGCCTTTGGTACATACCTTCTCTAATGCGGAGTGCATAAGCCTGGTGACACATACGCATACACAGACACATACACACGCGCGCGCGAATTAGTTTTATTCTTGTAGAAGTACGTAAGATAATATACGCTTTCTCTAATACTGAGCGCATTTTCCTGCACACACACACGCACACGCGCACGCACACACACACACACACACACACACACACACACACACACACACACACACACACACACACACACACACACACACACACACACACACACACACACACACACACGTCATTTTGCTATCTGGAAGACACAGATTTCCTTGCATGTTCACGCGCAGACGAATACCTCCCATTTTTTACGATCGCGCTGCTCTTACCTGTATTTGTTGCGCAAGTTCTCTTCATTTTCTCCCTCTCCCTCTTCTGTCATAAGCGTGAAAGGTGGCTGTCCCTTCTTTCTTTTTCAACGTTGCCATCTCCCTCGTTCTCGATCGCTCCGTTGCCACATTTTCTCCCGCGGTCCCTCCTTCCATTTGTCCTTGTCTTTCTTATCACTCCAGGACCTTCGTGTCTCCGAGGTTCTCGTTTCTCCCTTTATCCCTTTTACTTTGGTCCTTCTTCCTCCTTCTCATTGTCCCACCCCCTTTTCCTTTTCGTATACCTCCTTACCCCTTCTCCTTTTTTTTTTTTACTCTGATCTATTCTCCGTTTATTCCTTCCCTCCTCCTCTTCACCCCCTCTTCTTTACCCCATTTCATTTTCTCCTCGAGTCTTGTCTCTTCTTTTCTTTCCCACTGCTTCCCCCTCCCCTTCCTCCTTCATCCTTCTCTCTTCCCGTTTTTGCTCCCCTCTCCTTCCTTTCATCGCCCATTTCCTCTCCTATTTCTTCTCCACTAACCCCTTTCTCTCCCCTCTCCTTTCCTGTCCCTTTTATTCTCCTTCAACCATTTCTCTTCCCCTTCTCCTCACCCTCTCCCTCTTCTCTTGTTTACCCTCAGACTTTTCCTCTCCTTCGACCCCTTCTCTTCCCCTTTTCCTTCCCCTCTCACTTTTTCTCTACTTCGACCCCTTTTCTTCCCCTTTTCCTTCCCCTCTCCCTCTTCTCCTCTTCATCCGGCCCTTCCTTCTCCCTCCGCTTCCGGCACCTGGCATGATGTCCAGCCGCTTCCTTCCCTTCCATTTCCCGACTTCCTGGAGCGCGGACACCTCCTTCTCCTCCTCTCAACGTTTTCTTCTTTTTCTTCTTCTTCTCCTCCTCCTTTTTCATTCTTCTTCTCTTCCTCTATCTTCTGCTCCTCCATTTTCTTCTTTTCCTCTCCTCTTCCCTCTTCTTCTTCCTCTTCTCCTCCTCTTCCCTCTTCTTCTTCCTCTTCTCCTCCTCTTCCCTCTTCTTCTTCCTCTTCTCCTCCTCCTCCCTCTCTCATCTTCTCGCCCTCAACTCGACCTCCTAGAATACCACAGCGCTCAAAGCCCAACTCCGCCAATACGTTGGTCGTTATCGTTAAAGTTATTCCCAATCTTGCGTGACTGTTCTCGATGATAGACGATTTTGCCTCTTACTATTCTCGAGAACTTGGGTTTGTCAGAATTTAATGTTACCTTAACTTCCCTTCGTTTGCAATCGACTGGCGCAAAGTAGGTTAGAAGCCTCTCTCATGTTATCCCACTTCTATTGACTGGCATATCCTTAAAGGGCATAGGACGACGCCAAACGTAATCCTCTCTCGCACTTATTAACAGGCATACTTTGTAGCTGACTGACAACTTAATCTCCTTAAAATGCATTGCGTCGCGATTGCTCATTTTCGTGACTGACTGAATGACTGGCAGATGGGGCGGGGGATCTGCCCAGCTGGCTAGACTACTACACATTACTACTGAGGCGTGGGGACTATTTTGCTTTTTTCTTTGGAGAAGACCAACACAGCCACGGTAACATTTGCATAAAGATAAAATGTAACAGTTAGTATTAGAGGAGTAACAGGCAGTCTAATGAGCGTAGTTTGCCCCGAAATTATATATATATATATATATATATATATATATATATATATATATATATATATATATATATATATATATATATATATATATATATATATATATATATATATATATATATACATACATAGATACATACACACACACACACACACACACACACACACACACACACCCCCACACACACATATATATATATATATATATATATATATATATATATATATATACATATATATATATTTCTTTTTTTCCTCTATCACTGCGGATGTTTTGCATTTCAAACTCTTTTTTTTTTTTTGTTCCTCTTTAACGCCTTCAATTTTCAAGTCTGGATATATATCTGAAATCTCCGTGCTGCTGCAGGAAATGTGTCCCAGTCAACACTACATAAACCTTCTGTACAGGTACCTTCAACTTTAAGAAATTATGGTAACCTAAAATTATATCATAAAGACCGCTGTACGCCTCGGGTATCTTACATTTTAAGCAAACACCTTAAATTTGTTTGATGTGCTTTAAATTAATCAACCCAATCAAGCTGTTCCTTTGACTAATAATTAAATGGCGTAGTCCTGTGTTGAAATTACGAAAGCATACTTCTCTCTGGCGTTGTTGCTCATAAAAGATTGCTGTGCTGCTTAATATTAAATAAAATCTCATCATATTCTGGAGGTTATGAGTAATCTGTGCTGTTTATTTATACTAACTCTGTTTGCTTGTTTCAGGGCAACATTGTATCTTATTTATAATAATTTTGAATACGAGCTTTTTTTCGTTACTAAGTTCGTAAAAAATAACAAGTAAAGGTTCCCCCTCGTTATGTATTCATTGCTACTCATTTTTCTCAGGCCGTGCCTCACTACTCTATGCTGACTCATTTCAGAACCCTATTTTTTTCTCACAGGTATTCTTTACTATTCGTTTCTTCCCCTCATTTATGTCCAAACTCCATTTTTTGTTCCAAACGGCATGTTTTGCTTTTCATTTTTCCTCCTCGCTCATTTCCGAACTCTACAAAAATAACGGTCTCCGCAAGTGTCATGGCGGTTCTCCCCTTCCCCTCCCTCTCCAGCTGCACTTCGATTGTTCCCCACTTCGCGTGTTTCCGTGCTCGCCTGCGTCGGAGGGGGAGCGGCCCTTGTTCGTTGCCGGAGTGTTAACACATCTTGGATTACGTGTCAGAAGCCGGGGCAGTTCCTCGCTGACGCATCAGTAACAACGTCGGGGGGGGGGGGGGGGGTTATTTATGTTCCAAATGACCGCTTTGTAAATTTGCGTGCGTTCCACTGCCACAAGTCAATGAAAGGGGAAAATGCTGTTTCGTATCATTAAGGAACGTGCCCTCTTTTGGTTTGATGTTCAAGCCTAAAAGGGAAAACAAATAAACCTCTTGGTGCTATGAAATGCCATCAGAAAATATAGGCTTACATACTACGTAACCCTCACCATCAAGCCGCTGATATCTAACGTTTGCTTTACATGAATTTAACCACATAATCTTCGATAATGAACACTGTAATTAACAACAAATGATTTCCAAAGCAGGAAACTAGTACATAAACGACCTTTAACAACTTACGTTCAGTGAAACCGTAATGAGGCCGCATTGATTTTAGAGAAATTCCCTTTAATGCCACTAAACAGAATACGTATCGTCCTTGCTTTCTCTTCTCGAGAGTTTTAGGAATTCTACGAATATAAAGCAGAGGTGCGTTTCCCCAACCTTTCCTAGAACGTGACTGGTAGACAAAAAAAAGGAGGGGGGGCGGGCGTAACAGCGGAGAAAGTGATAGAAAAAATGATAACAGCAAACAACCAGAGACGATCAAAAAAACAAAAAACAAAAACAAAAACGAAAGGGCAGTAGAGCTTTAAGAAATATGACAACTAAAACAACAACAACAATAAACAAGATGGTGGCGATGAAAAATGCAAAGCTCAAGAAGATGAAAATGACGGTGATAACACTAAAACAACGAAATGGCTACAGAGTCTAGATAATAATACTAATAAACTCCACGAACCCGAGCAGGAAAGGCGACACACTGGCAAGGGGCGAGGGCGCAACACCCTTAGCATAACCGACTCATTATAAGCTAATAGGTTCGCAGAAGAGAATTAGATCCCGCATGTTGATGCTCGCTTCCCTGGCAACCCGCCAACTCAGGTTAGTTCATTCCATCTATTGTCAAGTTCAGATCGTCGACTGCGCATTTAAATCATTTTGTAACAGGTGTATTGAAGTACTTCCAGACCAATCTGTGTATCTCGAATTATCACGTTTTCTCTATTTACTTACGTAATATTTATTTGCAACATTTTATTTGATTTATTACAGCTTATTCTATCTACTGTATCATACCTATTTCTTTCTCGGGAGCAAAGTCCATCGGGGATTTAAAGACATATTAAGGCCATTTGTCGTTCGCCGTGATATGACCGTTACTGCCCCGCACCCTTAGCAGAGGGCAATATTTCTCCCAAGAATCTATACGTTTATCTCCCATTCCTTGATCAACGGTTTTGATACACTGGGAATATTCTCCTCCCTCTCGGGGGATACGCACGCACGCGCGCACACACACAAACACACACACACACACACACACACACACACACACACACACACACACACACACACACACACACACACATGCACACACATAATGATTCATTCTCTCTCTCTTTCTCACTCTCTAACTAAAACATCTACTGATCACGAATAAAAGCTTACAACTCTAAAATGATCTGAAATACTGCAAAGATTTCAAAAGCAAACATATTTCGCCAACAATCAAAGAAAGATAAAAGGCGAGATAACAAGAAGAAATCTTATATTTACGTCAACAACCTCTGGGGAAAAAAATATATAAAAAATGATGGTATTTTCAGTTCTTATAAGACATCAAAGCACAATTCCCTAAGAAAAAAAATCACCCCCTTCCTTTATACAAAGAAATAAGGTATAAAAATCTCTTTTATCGTTAATTAGCGCCCTCTGCAATTTGGCTACGTTCTAAAATATATTCTCTATCTTTCTATGCCTTTAAAATTTTCACTTACTGTTATGCAAATAGTTGATCTGAATCATGTGCGAATCATTATCATGTTTTATGCTCTTTTTTTTCTTTATAAACTTTCTCAATCTTTTTTTTTCTTTTTACATTTTCCTTTTTCAAAACCAAGTATTTTTTTTATCTAATGTGTAGACATCCTTTTCTACTTATATATATCTTGTTTCATTTATGTCTGTCTCTCTTCTCTATCGTTTGCTTATTCTTGTCCTCTGTCCTCCCTCCTCCATCTTTTTCCTTTTCTTTTTCCCGACTCTTTTTTATTTCTTATCACCTTTTCTTTTATTTTCCTCAAACTCTTTTTCTTCCCCTTTCATCTTTCCCTCCTATTCCTATTTTTCGTCTTCCCAATCATTCAACTTTTCTCTCTTCTAATTCACCATCGTCCTCATCCTCCTCTTCCCCTCTTTCTTCTCTTACTCCTCCTCCTCTTCTTCCTCTTCCCCATTTTTCTTCTCCTCTTCCTTTTCTTCACCCTTCTCCTCCTCCTTCTCCTTTTCTTCCTCTTCGTCATCCTTCCTTTTCTCCTCCTCTTCCTCTTCTCCATCCTTCTCCTCCTCTTCCTCCTTTTTCTCATTCCCCATCCTTCTCCTCTTCTTCTTCGTCCCTATCCTTCTCTTCATCTTCTTCTTCCCTAACCTACTCCTCCTCTTCCCCATCCTTCTCCTCCTCTTCTTCTTCCTTTTCCACATCGTTCTCCTTTTCCTCTTTTTTTCTCTTCCCCATCCTCCCCAATTCTTCTTCCCCATGCTTCTCCTCTTCCTTCTTTTCTCTTCCCCATCCTTCTCCTCTTTCCCTTCCTCTTCACATCCCTTCTCCTGCTCCTTCTCCTCTTCCCCATCCTTCTCCTCCTCTTCCTCTTCCCCACCCTTCTCCTCCTCTTCCTCTTCCCCACCCTTCTCCTCCTCTTCCTCTTCCCCATCCTTCTCCTCCTCTTCCTCTTCCCCATCCTCCTGCGCCTCTTCCTCTTCCTCCTTCTCCTCTTCCCCATCCTCCTCCTCCTCTTCCTCTTCCCCAACCTTCTCCTCCTCCTTCTTTCCTCTTCCCCATCCGTTCCTCCCCTTCTACTTCCCTATCTTTCTCTTCCTCTTCCCTATCCTTCTCCTCCTCCTCCTCTTCCCCATCCTCCCTTCCTCTTCCCCATCCTTCTCCTCCTCTTCCTCTTCCCCATCCTTCTCCTCCTCTTCCTCTTTCCCATCTCTCTTCTCCCCCTCTTCCTCTTCCCCATCCCTCTCCTCCCCCTCCTGTTCCTCATCTTTCTCCTCCTCTTCCTCTTCCCCATCCCTCTCCTCCCCTTCGTCTTCCTCTTCCCCATTCCTTTCCTCCCCCTCCTCTTCCCCATCCTTCTCCTCCTCTTCCCCTTCCCCTCTTCTTCCTCTTCCAAGCTCCCCACCACGTGCTGGTGCCGGCAGGGCTCTAGTGTATTGATTACCGACCCAGAGGGACTGTGAGGGAGTTTGTGCGTGCATCTGTGCACATGCGTGTTCGTGCGTATGTGTGTTTGTGTCTGTAGGCATTCCCCATGCTCACAGGGCGACTCATGGTCACTGCCCGATAGATTGCAATGCGTCATGATCATGCACAGCAGCACCATTATTGCTGTGCAGATCATTTCGGCCGGTGACGCGATGCGAAACTTTCCGCTGATGCAATCGCCGGCATGCTCCCGGCATCATAAAATTCGGATTAGAAGTAACATTTCTGTGACTGTACACCACTGCGATCACTATATCTGTCACAACACCAATAAAAAAGTCACCATAATCAAGTGTTGTAACGATCTAAGTCAACGAACCTCCATCACTGTATAATCCTAAACCTGCCATCACCATCATTACCGAACACTTGGCCCTCACCATACGCACTTCCCCGAACCTCCAACACTATACACTTTACCCAGAACTATTTACAACCCTATTTCATTTTCCGTTTTATTTATCAATTCATTTTTTATCACGTGCATTCCAGACTCAGTGTTTCCTTTCGTCGACGTTCCAAATACAAGCCATTCATCTGCAAGTAACGAGTGACGTCACATTCGCACTCTCATGTACCCAATAACAACGGGAATGTATGCCAACTGCGTGTCATTCGAAACTAAGCTATATAATAACTTTCACAGTGTACATAAAGTAAATGCACATACAGACACAGAGATTCGACTCTTACAAGCATACAAACACCCACACACCCACATACCCGCACACTCACACACACAGACATACAATCACACACACAGAGACATACAATCACACACACACACACAACACATACAATCACACACACACACACAAAACACACATACAATCACACGCACACACACAAATACAATCATACGCACACACACACACATACAATCACACGTACATACACACATAC
Organism: Penaeus vannamei; assembly: GCF_042767895.1. Classification (NCBI taxonomy): domain Eukaryota; kingdom Metazoa; phylum Arthropoda; class Malacostraca; order Decapoda; family Penaeidae; genus Penaeus; species Penaeus vannamei. The sequence continues at coordinate 36,483,643 of NC_091549.1, forward strand.
AATCACACGCATACACACACATACAATCACCCGCACACACACACACATACAATCACCCGCACACACACACATACAATCACACGTACACACACACAAAACACATACAATCACACGCACACAAACACGCAACTCCAATGAAAGCTTTTAACATCAAAGAGAGTGTCTGCAAAAATACTCGACTCTCAAACTCTAGTTAATACTTTAAATTCATCGCTAAAATATTCCGCCATGGAGTGTCACATCTGATGAATATCGAAACAAGGTGATGAAGGATATCAGCTTAGGGAAATTATCCTAAACTTATCAAAAACTCAAATCACTGCAGCCTGCAACTTCATACCTGCAACTCGGAAGCACTCAGAGGGCGCACGGCTTTGTTATCAGTTTTAATCGATCCTCGTCCCTCTGTTGAACAAGACTACGGATGCTGCTCCTGAAATGTGATACTATCTAGCCTTTTAGGTCTCGATAGACCTCAATAATTAACGCACTGATCCTTATCACAAAATCTATTATAGTGATTACTTAATGATTAAAAAAGATCATGATAATAATAATAATGGCAATAATAATAAAAATTATCATTATTATAATGATAAATGTAGTAATAGAAATAATAACAATGACAAAACTAAAAATAAAATAACAACAACAACAACAACAATAACAATAACAATAATAATGATAATGATAAAGGTAATAACAATAATAAATCACTTAAGACTATCACAATTTGAAAAGAAAAATATATATCGAAATGTTACATACATTCCTGCGAATGTTCATTAATCCAAATACAGATACGTTAACCGTGTCCTAATAACATTATTCGAAAACCCTTTCACGCCATCAAACCGAAATCCTCCAACGATTTCTACTGAATATATAATTCTGTGACGTGCTGCAATTAGGAAAAAAATGTATTCTTCACCTCCATCAATAGGTTTTATCTACATTCATCTCTACTTTGTTCTACCACCAAAATCTCTCTTAATCTACCCTTAACTACCCTTAATCCCCCCATCATTATGCTAAATACTTATTAAACATTAGTCTCCTGCAAAACTATTCTCTTAAAGCCACCTTAAATAAAAACAAAAACAAATATATATTTTATCGCGATAATATGGGTAACCGACCTATGAATTTTCATCACAGTCCATTGGTACCTTTTAGCATAATCATGACGACAAACCAAGAAACCAAGTGACACATGAATAAAAAATTAATGAATAAATAAATAACAAGTGTGATCGATTAAATAACCTTCTTCCCTGGGCTGCTACTGACTATTGGAAGTTATATAATCCATCATTCATATTTTCTATCTATTTAACATGGTCAGTTCATGTAAAAAAATGCGAGTTATATTATGCAGAAGCGACATGAAACTGGATATGACGTCTACTCCCCTAAAGACGTTAAGAACGACAAAAGAAAGAAAAAACAAGAATGACATGTGCCACTATCCTGTAGCATTCGTAACCTGACAGCCATGGCCAGGTAAGAGAAAATGTCGGGGAAACGCACTTAAAGGAATTCGGATTCTCAATATCACCGCGAAAAACGGAAACAATAACAGGGACAGTTAATGGCACGTAAACTCCAGTACACCCCAATCTGACCTTAGTGAACGGTAACAAAATATGAAAGAGAGAAAGAATGGAAAAAACGGTATCTTTCAACCAATGTTATCTTCTATAAAGTTTTCCAATACGCCAGACTTCAGAACGAGCAGAACACAGAAAGCTTATAACACTGACTACAAAACAATATTACTTTATTTGTACTTAACTTATGACCTATTGCAATGTTCACCAATACACAATGGCTTATAGATAAAGAACCAGCTCTGTAACAGCTATTTGAAATACTGCTATAAGCTAAAGAAAAAAAAAAGTGAATGGAATAGGTCATATCAAAATGGTTACACTACCTGAAACATAACCATCATAAACACGTTTATATTAAACTTTGGATTTTCGTCTCTATACTGCTTTACCATAGAAAGCATTTACTCAAACTATTTCTACATAAAAGCAAACAGTGATGTAGTAAAGATAGCCTGGATACGGCATCCTCATAAAAAAGGGAAAATTGAATCAAATAAAAAAGCTATATAACTTCATCCCGTCACCTCTACATGTAAGAAAGCAAGGCTGCGCCACCCTTCTTAGGGGCACACAAGCACTTTTCCTTTACTTTATACATCTCGTGGACTTAACCGAAAGAGTCATCTGAAAAAGACATTGGCAGGCAAGAGGAATCTGTTCACGATCTGGGAGAGTGGATTGGCAGATTGGGGATTCCTGCGACGTTGGAAGCGCCACGAACAGCCTCGGCAGATCCTTAAAGCCGGGTCGAGTCGCCGAGATCCGTGCTCGACTGCCAACACTGTGCTCGACTGTCCTTGTCTCTCCTTAACCGGCTCCCTCGCGGCATGAGACTGCGTCTCACCCTAGCCCATAAATTATTTTGAAAAGCCATTTTTTAACATATCTTGCAAGAAAGTCCCTCCGGACGACAGCATAAAAAATGGGTGGGTTGGAGATGGGATTGCAGGAGGGTTGGACGTAATAACCTTCTCGCTCCACCTCACCCTTCCCCTCGGCCATCACCCACCCCTTTCATCCTCGCGCACCCTCTCTCGCAGTCGTCTTCCGCCCCTGCCACCCTTCCGCACCCCTCCCCACGGTCGTCTCCCGCCCCTGCCACCCTTCCGCACCCCTCCCAACGGTCGTCTTCCGCCCCTGCCACCCTTCCGCACCCCTCCCCACGGTCGTCTCCCGCCCCTGCCACCCTTCCGCACTCCTCCCCACGGTCGTCTTCCGCTCCTGCCACCCTTTCGCACCCCTCCCCATGGTCGTCTTCCGCCCCTGCCACTCTTCCGCACCCCTCCCCACGGTCGTCTTCCGCCCCTGCCACCCTAGCGGAGCCTTCCTCTCACGCCGAATCGCGTCCGGAGATTGGCTCGACGTCGCGAGTGTTGACTGAGGGGGATCTGATCTCGCCCACGGTAAACGTCCCGCCCAAATCCTCTTCAGCGGCCGCCGGCGAACGTGTACATAGCGTAGCCCGCTGGAACGGCCTCCTAAGTTGCGCTGTTATGGTGACGAAATTTAATTAATGGAAGCCGCGTGGTGTCACTCGGCTGTGCTCGGGACATCGTGGTGTTAGCGTGCTGTGGTACTCAGGCGTGTAGTAGGTGGCAGTTTATTACAAGACTGGAACTTCTTTTGCGAAGTTACGGACGAAAGAAGTCATCAGCTGTCTGACTATCTCTGTCTGTCTGTCTGTCTCTTATTATCTCTTCCTCTCTCTGTTTGTCTGACTTTCTCTCTATCTGCCTGTTTGTCTGTCTGTCTATGTCTCTCTCTCTCTCTCCCTCTCTCTGTCTGTCTGTCTGTCTGTCTGTCTGTCTTTCTCTCTCTCTCTGTCTCTGTCTCTTTCTCTCTCTCCCTCCCTCTCTCCCTCTCTCCCTCCCTCCCTCACTTCCCCTTTCCACCTCCCCCTTCCCCCTCCCTCTCCATCTCTCGGGAGTAAAAGAGGCTCCACAACAACACCTAATCCAACATCCTCTTGCTAGCTTACCTCCGTGGATCTTGCATGGGATAAGGCCCAGGTACTCCCGTGATCTTTATGGATATTCGGTCGGAGTGAATGAAAAGGAAACCCATGAGCGAAAGGGGTGGGGGATAAAGGAGGATGAGGTGGAGGAAGAGGATGAGGAGGAAGATTGAGGAGGAGGAGTAAGACGATGATGATGAGGAGGATGAGGATGAGGATGAGGAGGAGGGGGAGGAAGAGGAGGAGGGGAGAAAAAGGAGGATGAGGATGAGGAGGATAATGATGATAAGAAGAAGAAGAAGAAGAAGGAGAAAAAGAAGCAGAATAAGAATAAGAAAAAAATAAGGAAGATGAGAAGGATGAAGAAGAAGAAGAAGTAGAAGGAAGAAGAGGACGAGGAAGAGGAAAAGGAGGAGGAGGAGGAGGAGGAGAGCTAAATAAGTCTGAAGAGGAGAGGGGCAGGACGGGGTATGGGGAAAATAGCGTTGGCGAAATAAATAGATTCGAAGGGTGAGGGAAAAGAGAAAGGAAAGGAGGGGCGGATAGACAAGAGAGAGAAGATAAAAGAATAAGAAGAGGCTGATGGGGAGGGTTATAAAGAATTAATAAGACGAAAACAGAAACGAGGGTAAAGAAAAGGGGGAAGCGAAGACTAGAGGGGAGAAAACTTAAAAAAAAAGAAAAAAAAAAAAAGCATCATGGAAAATTATCGTAATGAGGAGTCATTTACTCAGGAAACGAGAAATTATTTTCATGAAATACTGAAGAATAAAGTAAAACTAACCAACACAGAAGTGATACACGCGAAAAATACAATGTCATTCTGTCCCCCTCCCTCTCTCCCTTCCCCCTACCTCTCTCTATCCCCCATCCCTCTCCTTCCAACAACATAAGCCAGAGAAAAAGAAACCTGATAAAATTGGTTGCAAAATAACACAGAAGAAACAAACTTCAAGAAGCACTTGGTCCTGCTATCTGACGGAGAGGACGAGACGAAAAGAAGTTCGCTTGAGATGCTAAACTTCTCGACGTTAATATGAACAAAGCCTTGAGTTTTGGCCTCGGCCGTCCAAAAATATGGCAGAGAGAGAAAAAAAATACAAAATGAGGAGAGAAGGAGAGAGAGGGAGAGAGAGAAAGAGGAGAAGGACGAGAAAGGTATAATTAGACAGAGAGATATAATTAGATAGATAGATAGAGATGGAGAGGGAGAGGGAATGGAAGAGGGAAATGGGAAGGGAAGCGGGCAGGGAAAGGGAAAGGGAGAGGGAGAGACAGAGAATTAGAGAAAATTGTGAAATGCATTCTATACAATTAAGAAAAAAATAGAAAGAAATAATAAATATGTGCAGAATACAGGTGGAAGAAAAATGTGTACAATGCACAAGGGAAGGAAAAAATCATACCTAAAGGGAGAGGAAAGTGAATGGAATGCACAGTGACAAAAAGGAAACAAAAGATAAGAGAAAAAAGTGTAATGCACAAAAGGAAAGAGAAATGCGCAGAATGCGATGAGGGGAAGAAAACTGTGAAGAATGCGGGAAGAGAGACAGAAAGCAAATTAAACTAGTAAACAGAAATCGGAGTAGAAGGAAAAGAAGGAGAGAGGGGGAGAAAGAGGAGGAAGAAGAAAGGAGGAGGAGGAGGAAGAGGAAAAGGAGGAGGAGGAGGAAGAGAAAGAGAAGGAGGAAATCGGAGTAGAACGAGAAGGAAGAAGATTGGGAGGTAGAGGATGGAGAAAGAGGACGAGGAGGAGGAAAAGGTGGAAGAGGAAGAGGAGGATATCGGAGTAGAAGGAGTAGAAAGAATAAAAAAAAGAAGAAGAGGAGGAGGAGGAGGAGGAGGAAGAGGTAGAAGAAAAGGAGAAGGAGGACGAGGTAAAGGAGGGAGAGGAAGAGGAGGGAGAGGAAGAGGAAAAGGAGGAGGAGGAAGAAGAGGAGAAGAAACAGGAAGAGGAAAAGGAGGTGGAGGTGGAGGAGAAGGAGGAGGAAAAGGAGGTGAAGGCGTAGGAAGAATAGGAAAAGGAAGAGAAGGAGAAGGGGGAGGAGGAAGAGGAAGAGAAGGAGGAGGGGAGGAGGAAAGAAAGGGAGGAGAGAGAAATAAACAAACAAACAAAAAAACACAACCAAACATGAACAACCAAGCATAATCTTGAGAAAAAATCTTTCGAACAACATACAGGCTTTTTCTACCCAATTCACTATCTCCCCACGTCTTGTTTTTTTCTGCCTCTCTCTATCTCCCTTTCACACTCCCGTCTACGTATCTTTGCCTGTCCGCCTGTCTATCTGTCTTTTTCTTTGGTCCCTATCTTTCTATCCCTTCCCCTATTTCCTTCTCTTCCATCTTCATTCCCTTCATCTGTTCTCCCTTTCCCTTTTTACTTCCGACGCGAAGAAAATGCAAAAAGAGGGAGTCTGGAAAGGGTGAGTTGGCAGGGGAATAGGGCTGGCAGGGAGATGAGGTGGCAGGGTGAAGAGGTTACAGGGAGATGATGCTAGAAGTTAGAAAACGCTGATAGGGAGAGGAGGCTGTCAGGTAGAAAAGACTGGAAGGGAAAGGAAGCTGACTGGGAGATAAAACTGACAGGGAGAGGAGGCTGTCAGGTAGAAGATACAGGAAAGGGAAGGTAGCTGACAGGGAGATAAAACTGACAGGGAGAGTAATTTGTCAGGTAGAAGATACAGGCAGGGAAAGGTGGCTGACAGGGAGATAAAGCTGGCAGGGAGAGTAGACTGGCAAGGTAGAGAGCCGTAGAGAGAAAGCGAGAGAGGAGCCGCACCTTGGGTCTCCTCACAAACGGCTGCGCTTCCCAACGATAAAGTTTTAATTAATTTTGCAATTTCGTCTGCCTGAAACCCGTTTGTTGAAACTGCAATTGTGATTTTTTTTTATTGTTTTGATTTATGTGACGTCACGTCTCTTATTTCTTCTATTTTGTTTTCCCAAATTGCTGTGAACGAAACTACATCACAATTACCCCCGGTTTCTATAATAAAGACAATTATAAAGAAGAAAATAGTATCAAATTTTATATACAAATTATAGTACTTGGTTCAATAGGATATAAGTCCGATAGGCGGGGGTGGAGGGGGGGGGGGCATCCATACTTTTAAAGTACAGAAGTTCGAAACCAAGGAATCCAATCCATTATATTCCTCTGTGGAACTTATGCTCAAAGAGACTCCAGGGGCTATTCTGGTGGAAATAACAGACTCCTCACAACTCCTTTAAATGAGGTTGAATTCTATTTCGTATGTGACAAACCCCGCACAAAAAGGGATCAGCTTTGATGATCATTGTGTTTGCAAACAATATATGGATTTGAAAGGAGTAAACTTTCCGAGATTCTATATAGTTATAAATCCGTAAAAAAAGAAAATCAAATCTTTGGTGATTATAGTGATTCGTCCTAATAATTCCCGTAAAAGCTAATAAACCAACAGCCAGAAATCTCGCTACAAATCCACCACAAAACAGGAGAAGGTCAATCGAGGTCTTGACCCCCAAACTTTACAAGATAAGGAGGAAATTCGTCATTACAGGATCAGCACTAATACCCTTCCTTCATGAACCTAACAAAAGAAGTTAGCTAGAGAAGTTACCTTGGGGACAGATAGGAAGTTATGAGAGAAAGCGGGAATCATTGCAGGACACAGGGGAGAAGGGTAATTTAGGGGAAAACCATTGTAGGACACCTGGGGAGAAGGGAAATTTAGGGGAAATTCATTGTAGGATATGGGGGAGAAGCGAAAATTAGGGGAAAATCATTGTAGGGCACAGAGGGGAAGGGAAATTTAGGGGAAAATCATTGTAGGACACGGGGGTGAAGGGAAAATTAGGGGAAAATCATTGTAGGATATGGTGGAGAAGCGAAAATTAGGGGAAAATCATTGTAGGGCACAGAGGAGAAGGGAAAAATCATTGTAGGACACGGGGGTGAAGGGAAAATTAGGGGAAAATCATTGTAGGACACGGGGGGCCAAGGTAAAATTAGGGGATAATCATTGCAGAACACGGGGGAATTAGGGGGGAAATGAGGGTAAAATTATATTTCTGACCTGAGGTGGAAGGGCACTGCAGCTCAGGACGTTAGGAGAGACGGAGAAAGATTAGAAAGATGGAATGCGAGAAGGAGAATAAGAGAAAGAAAATGAGTAAGAGGAGGAAGAAAATGAATGATGAAAAAAGCTCAGCTTGTTCTACCCGCAGCAGCTCTCCCATTACACAACTATCTGCAATCTTTGCATGACAGCGCTGTCCCTGCAACGCTTTCAAAGAAGCAGGTCTCCCCATCCCCCCTGTCGACACTTTGTGCAACCACGACCTGGCGGGGATTCCGCTATGCAAAGAAATGAATTCCTGCACTATTGCAACTTCTTCCATTTGCATCTGAATTGTGAAAGTTCCAAAGAAACTTTTATTGCAAAGCCTCTCACCCTTTGTCCCCTCCATTGCACAGTCATGAGGAAGTTGCATGGAATCCCCCTCCATCCCCCTCCCGTTCTACTCCAACGGGGTCTCTTCATTGGCCATCTCTGGCGTCTGCTCCCCTCTTCCATTTCGCCGCCTCTTCGGAAAAAGGAAAAAAAAGTTCCCTTAATATAGTCCCATTTCACGCCTTTCACTCTGGCGTCAGCATTACGCATTCCACTTCATCGGCCTTGCCTTTCACCAGTCCACTTTAGCTCCACCCTTCGGCCCACTATTCCATCTGCACTTCATCCTTCTCCCGCAATCCATTCCTCTCTGCGCACCACATCACCCTTCTTCCACACGCCACTCCACACCTTTATCTTCCCCGTCTCTTCCACCTCCCAGGCTCCACGCCCTCAAGGGAAACATTTACTGTTACCTCTGCTTTAGTCTACGATCCCGCTTGAACCTTCAGTCTCGCCATCATCGTCTTCATCAACCTCTGCAAATTTCCCGCTCGCAAAAAACTATCCTTTCTTTTAGCGCCATCTCGTCCCCTGTCCTTCTCGCCTCTTCCCTTGCTATCATCGTTCCCCCCGTCTTCTTTCTTCCTATCTCTGTCTACTGCTTGTCTCTTATCCCTGTTCTGCCTCTTCGGTCTCTCTTCTCTCCCGCTTCACATCTATATTTCCTCACTCTCTCCCTTCTCTTACTTTATCTCTTCTCCACTTCCTCTTTTTTCTTCTCCCTCCCTTTTTCCGCCCTCTTATTCTCCCCTTTCTATTACCTCATCTGTTCCCCACTCTCCCATCCTCTTCTCTTCCTCGCGCCATCCCTTCTCCACCTCCTCATTCTATCTATCTTTACTCCTAACATCTTCTTCAACCTCATCAAGCTTTTCCTCCCTCTTGCCTCAACTCTTCCCCACCTCCTCCTTCTCTCCCAACTCCCCTCCTCATCTCTTCCCTCCCCTTTCCCCCTACTCTCTTCCCCCCTTCCTTCTCTTCCTCCCCACCTCCCCCCTTGTCCCTCCTTCCTCACAGAGATTTCGTTCGTTTCCGAATCACCCAATTCAGCTTCGGATCCCACTGAATTTCGGACGGGCTCAATGACGCCGTCAGTCCCACCGATCAGGCTCCGTTATTGCATCAGCGACTGGTGCCGCCACGTCTCAGTCCTACCTCTTCTGCTCGCGTTTCTCTTGTTTTTTTCTTTGTCTGTCTACTTTATTTCGATTCTATACTCGCCTTTATACTTGTGATCGTCTTTTTTCTGTCTTTAATCTGGTATTTTCCATTCGTCATCCCGTCCTTCATCTTTTCACGCCTACACTGCTTTCCCTTATTCCGGCTCTATTTTCCCTAATCTTCTTCTACCCTCCGACTATATTCCTCATTCCATCCCCTTCCCCTCCTCCTTTATTCTCGCCCTCTATGAAAATCAATAACGGCGGTGCCCATAACTGATCTCAAGTATCCAATAATATCATGGGATAAAACGGTTCCCGATGGCACGCGCAGGGCAGGTGTGGTCCCCCTTTCCTCTTCGGAAAAAAATGACCACAGGCTAATATTACGTCTGGGTCTATATCACAGGTGCCTCTGCGCTGCCCCGAAGCCTCCTGGTGCCTATCCATTCGCGTGGGATCCTTCGCGTGTATTTCGGGGCATGGCGTTCGAATATCATCACCGTTAGTCCGCGTCGCTGCTCGCTGTCTCCGTTTTCTCTCGCTTTCTGTGTTTGTTCTTCTCTCTCTCTCTCTCTCTTTCTTTGTCTCTGTTCACTCTCCTTCTCCCCCTGTCTCTCTCTCTTTCTTTGTCTCTGTTCACTCTCCTCCCCCCCCCCCCTTCTCTCTCTTTCTCTTTCTTTGACTGTGTTCACTTTCCTTCTCCCCCCTCTCTCTCTCTCTTTCTTTGTCTCTGTTCACTCTCCTTCTCTCCCCCCCCCTCTCTCTCTCCTGTCTCTCTTTCCCTCTCTCCCTCTCTCTGGATCCTGGACTATCATTGTCATAGCTGGACACGTCTCTTCATAGGCTCGCTTCACTCCATTAGGCCTATCATCGGTCGCCTCCAAAGGTTTTCCAATACCTCAGTCCCGTCGCGGATGTGTCCATAATGACAGATACCTGAATACTGCCTCCACCGAGCTCATAGGATCACGCGAATACTGAATATCCAATACCCTCTTATCAAATAGGAAAATGCATTATGGAATCTAATCATCTTCCCCGTTCAAGACCCACAACAACACCCCCCTCCAACCCAAGCCCCCCCAGACCACCACGCACGACCTGTTCAGCTCACAACACCAACTCAATAGTGCATAGCCAAGTTAACCCGGGCCAAAGGCGAGCGTGGCCTTTCACCCTTATTGCCCCCTGGGTGAAGGACCAGAATAGCGCGTGTTTCAACGGCCCTCTCACTTCACGGCAGGGGATCTATCTTTCTTGTTATTATCCATTTTCTTTTCTTCTGTTATCTCTCTCTCTCTGTCTCTGTCTCCCCCTTCTCTCTCTTTTTCTTTTTCTTACCCTCAGTTTTCCCCTTTCTCCCTCCTCTTTGCACCCCCCATCTCTCTCATAACTCTTGTTATCTTAACAAACCTCCACACCCTGTATTTACCGGCCTTGCTTATCGTCTCCTTTCTCTCTCTCTCTCTCTCTCTCCCTTTCCATCTTCCTCTTCCCTACAATACCCATTCCTACTTCACCTTCTTCCATCCCCCCAACCTCACCCCAATCCTCCTTAACATCCCCATCTCTCCATCCTTTCTCCCTCCCCAAATCCTCCTCAACACCCCCCTCCCCCCATCCTCCTTAACATCCCCCTCCCCCATCCTTTCTCCCTCCCCCAATCCTCCTTAACACCCCCTCCCCCCATCCTCCTTAACACCCCCTCCCCCCATCCTCCTTAACACCCCCTCCCCCAATCCTCCTTAACACCCCCCTCTCCCCATCCTCCTTAACACTCCCCCAATCCTCCTTAACACCCCCCTCCCCCCATCCTCCTTAACACCCCTTCCCCCAATCCTTTCTCCCTCCCCCAATCCTCTACCCACCCCGTCCTGCTGATATAATCTACATAATGAAGTAGATTCGGATGAACGAAAGAACATACGAATTTTATCTTTCGTCTTTCTTCGTCCCCTTTTCCTCGGCTACGAAGAGAGACAATTGGCGGGGAAAGATAAATATATTCACGCGATAGTTTCTTGTAGAAGAGGTTGCCAATGGCGACGAATTAGCAGCGGAAAATGAAGAGTGAGGATTATGACAGTGACAACAAGCGCAGACACACATGCACATGTTTTCCCTCGACGAAAAGAAAGATGAAATGCGCAAATGTGACTACAATGGAGCACAAAACGAGTGTATCCTTACTAATTTGTTCACATGTCTGACGATAAACTGCAATCAAGTTGAAACCGTTTCATTTTTAACATTTCCTAAACACATTTCTGGTCTCATTTCAGAATGTAAACATTTGCCTTTGACCTCGAAGCGGAAAATAGAAAGAAAAAGAAACGCCAACATAGAGAAAAAAGAAAACGGAAAAGCCAAAGAACAAAGCAAGAAAGAAAAAAGAACCAAGCAAACAACAAAGAAAAAAAAGCAAAAAAAAAAAAAAAAAAAGGCCTAGAAAGGTAAAGAAAGAAAAAAGAAGCACGCAACAGATCTAAAGAAAACGGGAATAATAAAAAAACTAACGCCGAAACAAGACAAGAAAAAAAGGAAAAAGAACAAAAGACAGAAAAAGAAAGGAAAACGAGAAAGAGAAAATTAGAAAATTATTTAGCGTGCTATGACATAGGCCGAACCGACCTCCAGTTGCAGCGAATGGCTCACGGAGACACTGAGGTTGAAAAATTTAAAAAGCCATTCTTTATCGCCTTCTCTTATCTTCTTGCCTTCTTGTATTCTCTTGTCGTCTTCTTTTATTGCCCTTTTCTTTTCTCCTCTTCTCACTGTCTTCTCTTATCGTCATATCTTGAAATTTGTCTGGTGGAGTTAACTGGTGTTCGAAATTGTTATTATCGCCGGTTAACCGTCGAGGTGAACTAACCTTATTTATCACCTCTTACCCAGCAGCAACTTGTGGGCGAATTCTTTATATTCATTGATATTCTAGAACGATTAATTCCTTCCTCGTATGTCTTCTTGGTGCCATTTATTTAATCTTAGTTGATTTTTGTTTTTGTCTTCCAGGATTCTCACGCATAGGGGAGTTATGGATAAGAAATACATAAACCGTAAACAAATGAGAAATGTCTGAACTACAGTAATACCGAATTATAAATGGACAAATAAAATAATCACAACGCAAAAGTGAAATAAAATAACGTGTCTATTTGAAAAAGACAAGAATAACAGATAGCGGGTAACTTTATTCTTTACAGTAGTCTCCTCATTCAAAGCCAATTATTGTCTTCTTTAATAACCTAATAATAATAATAATAGCAATAATGACAATGATAATAATAATAACAATAATAATAATAATAGCAATGATGATGACAATAATAATAATAACAATAATAATAATACTAATAATGACATTAATGACAATAACGATAACAATAAAAAAATAATGACGACAATAATAACAAAAACCAACATCTTCAATAACAATCACAACAATAATCTTTTGTGAACGCTCTTTAGTCATGTTCTCCTTTCATAATTTCTATTCTTTCTTGTAAAGATTACCATTTTCATTAATTATTACGATTACCTTTCTGTTGTATTTCATAATGCAATCATTCGTCATCATGACTAATCATCACCGAGCGAAAAATGCTTCTTGCATAAGGCTTACTGTTCATTCTACCACATAATCACTCGCCATCCTTTCTTCTGCAATCCTAACCATCCTCCTTTGCGACCGCTGTATCTTTCAAACGCTTGGAAAACAAAGCAACAATGGCAGACTAATCCCTCCCTTTTCTAAGCTCCCACGGTCCTATTGTTCCCTTTCGCTGCCTTTATCCCGAGACCTTTGATCAACTCGAATAATGTAGATGCCCTCGCATGGGAAGAAGAAAACGTTTAAAGAAAAGAAAAGGAAGAAAGGAAGAAAGAAAGAAAAACCTTGGGAGGGGGCAAGAAGGGTGTCCAGTCTGGGAGACCTTTGAACTTTGATCAACTTCGAACTAACCTTGAGACTATGGGTCGAAAAGGGGGAAATTCATCCTTACACGGAAAAATGGATTCAAGCTTTAAACAAACCCACACACATATTTCCATATCCACATCCATCCACGCACACACACACACACACACACAAACACACACACACACACACACACACACACACACACACACACACACACACACACACACACACACACACATATATATACAAACACACACACACATCACCCTTCACATACCTCGCACCACTCCTGGGACGAGAACCACCCACCTTTACGAGAAACCCCGTCCCACCCTTATAAACACGTGACTTTGACCTTGACCTTGAAATAACCTCAAGACCACCGCATGGCAAGGGAAACAGCAACTCCACCCTTGAAAAACAGTCGAACCTCAAACAGCAGGGGGAAGGGTGTCCGAGCCTGCTTCGTTTGTTCGAAAGGCCAGACACCATCACACTAATGCACGTGGAGCTTATCTGCAAACAGGGGACGCCGTGTTTTCTTTCGCCAGCATCGCCGTCATATTTCTAGATGTTGGATGAATGTGAGGGATTTAGGGGCATGCTGTGTGGGGTATATAAAGACCGGGTGTAGTGGTTGCATTGGAGGTTGGCATTGCGGAATTTTGATGTTTTGTGTGGACTGTGGAGGAGATGGCGTTGTGCGAATAAGGTGGCATGGGAGGGTATGTTGTGTGAAGGGGGAGGGGAGGCGTTGTGCGAATAAGGAGGCGTGTGAGGGTATGTTGCGTGTGTGTGTGTGTGGGGGGGGGGGTGAGGCGTTGTGCGAATAAGGAGGCGTGGGGGGGTATGTTGTGTATGGAGGAAAAGGCGTTGTGCAAGAGTCAAAGTGTTGACTACATGGTTGCTTATGCAGTTTAAATACTTCTGTCAGGTATTGTTTGATTAGCTTGGTCATTTTCTCTCTCTATATCTTCCCCCCCCTCTCTCTCTCTCTCTCTCTCTCTCTCTCTCTCTCTCTCTCTCTCTCTCTCTCTCTCTCTCTCTCTCTCTCTCTCTCTCTCTCTCTCACACACACACACACACACACACACACACACACACACACACACACACACACACACACACACACACACACACACACACACACACTTTTTCCACGTCAGAATGCGACCTGTTGCCTGTAGGAATGGCTCGTTACAATAACCTTACGAAGTGTGTGGATATAAGTGTGTGTTTATGTGTATGTGCTCGAGGGAGAGAGGAGAAGGGGAATGGAAAAAAGGAGGAGAGAGAAAGAGGTAAAAAGAGGAAGAGACAGAGAAGGAGAGAGAAAAATAATGAGATAGGGATTGAAAGATGGAATGATAAATGGAGATCGACAGATAAATATAGATAGATTGATAGAGGGAGGGCATGAAAGAAAGAGGGAGGGAGAGGGAGAGGGCGAGGGAAAAGGAGAGGGAGAGAGATAGAATGCGAAAAAGAAAAAGGAGAACAGGAGAGAGCAATGGTAACGACCAACAATCTGCAGACTGTTGTCCACCCCTCAATAAACTTCGTCCACCTTGTCCAGCTCGATCAAAGGTTTTAGATGTAAATGCAACGAAGGAGAGACAAGGAAACCATTTTCGCTCTGC
>NC_091549.1:36520876-36528376 GCF_042767895.1 Penaeus vannamei
TAATAAAAATATTAATAATGATAATAACAATAATAATAACAATAATAACAACAATAACAATAATAATGATAACAACAACAACAACAACAACAACAACAACAATAATAATAATAATAGTAATAATAATAATAATAATAATCATAATAATAAAACAACAACAATAATACTTACACCAAAAATCATAATAATAATAATAATAATAGTGATGATTTTATAAATTAGGATGATGATGATATCAAAATGGCAATAATTATAATAATAAAATAATAAGCATAATGATGATGACGATAATAATAATAAAACAATGATAATAAAAATAATAAAAATGATAACAATAATAATGATAAAAATAAAGATAATAATAACAGTAATGATAACAACAACAACAATAATTACAACAACGAACATAACACCAACAAGTAATTACAACCCCATCAACGAGAACTATTACCATTACAATTACAGCAGATCATGCACAGCTTCCGCATCCGGGGATTTCGCTCCCGAGCCAAGAATTTCCGGAAGCCATTATCATCTCCTTCGTCTAAGATCTTGGAAGCAAAGTAAATGGCCCTGGATAAGCTTCTAGGAAAATGGCATCAGGATCTTTTTTTTTTTTTTTTTTTTTGGTCTTCCAGATGTCGTGGATCGAATTGAATTTCCTTCTCTATGGTCTGCTATTTTTAATTACTTATCTTTTTTTCATTTTATCTTTTTCTTTTAAATTATTATTAATATTACTATTTTTATTTTGGTCTTCCAGATGTCGTGGATCGAAATGAATTCCACTCTCTATGGTCTGCTTTTTACTTATACTTACTTTCTTTTTTCGTTTCACTTTTTCTTTTAAATTATTTCTTTTTTTTCTTTTTTTATTTTGGTCTTCCAGATGTCGTGGATCGAAATGAATTCCACTCTCTATGGTCCGTTTAAAAAAAATTGCTTATTTTCTTTTATCGTTTCATTTTTTTTCTTTTAAATTATTTCTTTTCTTTTTTCTTCTTTTTCTTTTCTTTCTTTCACCAACGTTGCATGTTGCAAAATGTGGAGGGTGGGAACTTATGAAAGGTTTTGATGGTCCATATCAGGAGATGGAATCGCGAGGAGGAACAAGGAGGAGAGTAAAGATAGAGAGGTGGAAGGGAGAAGGTGGAGAGGGTGAGGAGGAAGGTAAGGAAGAGAGAGAAATGAAAGACAAAGGGATGATAGAGAGGAAGGGAGAGAAATAGAGGGAGATGGAGAGGGAGAGGGAAGGTGAGAGGGAGGAGGGAAGGTGGGATGAAGGGAGGAAGGAGAGAGAGAGATGAGAGAGAGAGAGAGAGAGAGAGAGAGAGAGAGAGAGAGAGAGAGAGAGAGAGAGAGAGAGAGAGAGAGAGAGAGAGAGAGAGAGAGACAGAGAGAGAGAGAGAGAGAGAGAGAGAGAGAGAGAGAGAGAGAGAGAGAGAGAGAGAGAGAGAGAGAGAGAGAGAGAGAGAGAGAGAGAGAGAGAGAGACAGAGAGAGAGAGAGAGAGAGAGAGAGAGAGAGAGAGAGAGAGAGAGAGAGAGAGAGAGAGAGAGAGAGAGAGAGAGAGAGAGAGAGAGAGAGACAGAGAGAGAGAGAGACAGAGAAAGAGAGAGAGACGGAGAGAGAGAGACCGGATAGCCACATACAAGAATTCAAGAAATAACCGCGCCTTCCGCGGTGAGGAGAAACCGCTGAAACACATCGCTTCCAGATCCATCTTTTTTACCCGGGAGAAGCAACACGGACGCAAACACCTTTTTTCCTCCACCTTTACGAAACGTTTCTCGCAACACCTGAGTTCTACCGTACTCCTTCCTTCCCTCAGACGGACACCGGACACATCAAGTTGACCTTTCCCTCCACCCTCTCTAGCTGGTGCCCCCCCCCCCGGTCTGCCTGGCGTGACCTGATCCAGCTGACCCTCCTCCTGCCCGAGCACTTTTTGCGTCTCTGCTTTCTGTCGTTCGTCTCTGTTTTCATGTGAACTGGAGGAGGGCGGAGAGACTGAAAGAAGCGGGGAAGGGAAGAAAGAGAGGGATGGAAGGGAAAGAGAAGGAGGAGAGAGATGGAAGGGAAAGGGAAGGAAGAGAGAGATGGAAGGGAAAGAGAAGGAAGAGAGAGATGGAAGAGAAAGGGAAGGAAGAGAGAGATGGAAGGGAGAGGGAAGGAGAGAGATGGAAGGGAAAGAGAAGGAAGAGAGAGATGGAAGAGATAGGGAAGGAAGAGAGAGATGGAAGGGAAAGGGAAGGAGGGGTGAGAGAAGGAGAAAGAAGAGAGAGGGTGTCGTTACGAGAGGGAGAAAGGGTGTGAGGATGAGGAAAAAGGGAAGGGTGAGAAAGAGGGAGAGAGGGCGTGAGAGAGAGGGAGAGAGGGACAGAGGGTGTGAGAATGAGAGAGAGAGGGAGAGAGAGTGTGACAGTGACAGAGAGGGTGATAGAGATAGGATGTGGAAACGAAAGGGAATCAGTCTTAAAATTGGGGAGAAGGAAAAGGGCTACGCGAATGGGAGAGTGGAAGAGGAGATGCGAAAGTGACAGAAGGTGAGTAAACGAGAGCCAGGCCCGGACACCGCTCCACGCAGCATCACTTTCCTCGAGCATCTCCCGCCTCGGTCAGCGTCGCCATCACTCTCGTGGCTTGATTTGCGCGGCTGATTAATTTCGGGAAACATACAGGGCGGGCGCCATCTCCGTCGCGAGGATACCTGTTAACAAACCCATTCCCGTTCTCGTCGAGCGTGTCCGTTTCGCAACTAGATTGGGAACGCGCGGTCGCGGCTGTGCTTCGCGGTGCCAATTCCCTCGTGGTTCCAGCTGAATGGCGCTCGGCTTCGTGTTATTTGGCACCCTGTCTTGTCTCGCCTTTTGTCCGCTGGGGCCGCTGCACCAATGGCAATCTCGGCTCTGCGGTTACCTGTGCGGAACTACCACACTGACTTCTATATTAAGCTAGCGAGCCTTATTGTAGATATATATATTTTACATACATATGAAGGCATGCGCATCTAAGGGGGTTCTCAGCTTAATGCCTCGAAAATGAGTATACTGCATGGTTTGTTAGTCTGAACTGCCAGCTACAGCATAATCAGTGATCTGGTCATTCGAATGGACCCTTTCTTATGACTGGATTCTATACTAACAAACCATTTGATAAACGCATTTTCGAACCAATGGTATGAGAACACCTTCGGACTTCCCACATATATAATTACATGCATGCATTCATGAATACGCACACACACACACACACACACACACACACACACACACACACACACACACACACACACACACACACACACACACACACACACACACGCACACACACTTCAAATCTAAAAATCAAAATCCAATACCATTCTTCAAAAAGAAAAAAAAAATCTAAACAAAGGACATAATTCCAAGAAAAAGGAGAAGAAAAAGCCGCGAATAATGATCCATCTCGCCCCTCACTCCGCCCGTAACCAGCACTCCCGTCTCCCTTATATGAAATTCGCCGGCGGCCAAACGACCCTAATTCACCAGTAATTAGTGTCAGGTAGCAATAAGCCCCGTGAATTTCCATGTTAATTAACTGTAAGTATCGAATCTAAGGCATTACGGCATGAAATATGAAAGGGTATTGGATCCACGCCTCTGCTTTACGGCGCAGCGCAGGTTGCTGGTGTGAAGGGAAAATGAAGGAGGGAGAATAAAGGGAGGGAGAGAGGGAGGGAAGGAGGGATGGAGGGAGAGAGGGAGGGAAGGAGGGATGGAGAGAGAGGGGAGGGGAGGGAAGGAGTGGGATGGGGGAAGGATGGACAGAGAGAAGGAGAAAGGGAGAGAGAAGAAAGAGGGAGAGGGAGAGAGAGAGAGAGAGAGGAGAGAGAGAGAGAGAGAGAGAGAGAGAGAGAGAGGAGAGAGAGAGAGAGAGAGAGAGAGAGAGAGAGAGAGAGAGATCGTCAGACAGATAGATAGACAGAAAAGAGAGAGAGAGAGAGAGAGAGAGAGAGAGAGAGAGAGAGAGAGAAAGGAGAGAGAGAGAGAGAGAGAGAGAGAGAGAGAGAGAGAGAGAGAGTGGCAAAGACAGAAAATGAGATATAGAGAGAGGACGAGGGAGAGGGAGATGGACAGACAGCAAAAAAGCGTCTCTTAGTCTAGCAAACAATAAAATTCGCAACGCTCACGGAAACTAAGAAACAAAAAATAAAATTAGCAACGCAGTTTCTAAATATAACTTTTCACAAAATGCACTTACCCATTTATACATCTACTTCTGATATTGTATCGACTCCTTACCTGTAATGAAAAAAAACAACACATATTAATATACACATAAACAATACATTACGAAGAACGTTTAACGTCTCTGCATATAGATACATAAATATATACAGATACACATATAACTCGGTTTCTGTCTATCTCTCTACCTGCCTATCCCCCCCCCCTCTCTGCCTTTCGTACCTTCCTTCTCTCTCTCTCTCGTTATCTCTCCTGATGTAGAACGATGTAAGTAATGTTATCTTTTCATCTCTTAAGCACTCTATCCTCTACCTCTCTTCTCCATCTCTCAAGCCTCTGCTCAACTCCTTCCCTGGTGGTGTTTAGTAGGACTATATCGTCTGCAAATAGCATATCCCTTGGGACTGGTCATACTGTCGTAAATAACAGTACTGTTATAAATCCATTATCAAATATGTATGGGCTCAAAGCCGAGCCTTAGTGAAACTCAACCTTTACGCTGAACTTTTCTCTTCTCAGCTGCACAAGTCTTTCCCTGTGCTCTTGGCATCCTTATGCATATCTTTTATTAGCCTTATATCCTTTGCTAAAACCTTTTCTCTCATATACTTCTATATATCTTCTCTCGACACTCTATCATATGTTGCTTTTTTTTTACATAAATGCGAGTTGTAGCTCTTTCTGTTTTCCACATACTTTTCCAGCATTTGCCTCAAATCAAAGATTGCATCCGTTGTTTCCCTGCACGAACACATACAGACAGACAGACAGACACATACACACACAAATGCACACACAGACACACACAAACGCACACACACACACACAAACGCACACACACACACAAACGCAAACACACACACGCACACACAGACACGCAGATACACACAGACACATAGATATACATATACACAGACACACACTCACAACTACACACAAACACATATGCGCGGGCACACACACACACGGAAATCAATTTATATGTGTAAATATTATATATATATATATATATATATATATATATATATATATATATATATATATATATATATATAGTCTCTTCTTTCGGCCTTTTTAAAATTCATTGTTGGACATAGGCCTTCTGTAGACTTTTTTCACGTCGTTCTGTCTCCAGCTCTTGAACTCAGACTCAGCAAGAATATCCTTGTCTTCCGTTCCTATCACAAATAAAAACATACAAAAAGACATTCTCACTGGAAATATAGAGCCAAAATCGCCCAAAAATATCACATTTCAATCAAAATAGCACAATCTTTTCCCAATCTTGCGCTTCGATTCGTCTCTTAAATAAAATATTCAAACCACGTACTAAACCACCTTTCATGGCAGCATCGACAGGGAATTTTCATCGCAAACATGCCTTCTTTTCAGGAGTTTCTTTTCCGATAGCAATTTCTATGAGAAGATGGATTTTTTTAAAAATAAATTCCCTTACTATTAAATGTATAGATTCATCGCCTACGCCAAATAAAAACAGCTGATTTATGTGCTAATAAATATAAATAAATGTTAAGGTCTCACTGCTTTAAATTCAAGCGAAGCACTGATGAAACTAAATAGTTTGATATGAATACTCAGGCCAATATTACTTCATATTTAATTACTGTTTAAATCTTTATCCATTGAAAAATAACCAGTGATCGCAGTTAATTCACGTTAAAGTTCAATTAAAGTGTTCCATTACATAATCCCGATTTGTATCTTTTCTCCCGCTCTCCCTCACCCTATCAGTTCAACCCACGCGTACGTTGATCTTTTTCCTCGGTTCCCGCTCACCCTTCACCCCTGACATACACAGGCAAGACAAATACGTAGGTGTGAAATAGAGAGAAAAGATTCCCCGAGAATAATGCTTCAGTCAGCCCTGGATATCCGTTTTCTTTGTTTAAGGATTCCTCCTCCGGCCTGTTCCAAGTTCTTCTCCGGTGTTTATATTCCTCTAAGCTAACATTTCGCCGCTTCCCGTAATCAAGTTTGTCTTCAAAAGAAAACTAGCTTATCAACCCTAGCCATTTTTACTCAAAGGAAAACGCAACTTCACGTCAAATAGCGCTGTCGTCTGCTTGGAGAGTGCGAAGTCCAAAGTAAACAGTTACATTACAGGTAAAACTGACGAAAGCAAAAAATTAGGGTAGATGTAGAAAAAATGGGAGAGGGGTAGCGGGAGCGGAGGGACGGAAAGAGAAAAGAAAGGAAAAAGGAAAGAGAGGAGGGAATAAAAGAAGAAATGAAAAGAGAGGAGAAAAGAAATGAAACACGAGAACAAAGAAAGCGATTGAGCGAAAAAAATGAAATAAGACATTTCCTGCTATCTCTAAGTCACATGAAGGGAAAACGTAAGGGCCAATATCTCGCCAAATTACACACTATTGAGGCATTGTCGACCCTCGGCGCAAGGACGAGAATGGGGACGGAGGCAGAAGGAGAGAGGGAAAGATGATAACGCATGAAGAGAAAGAAAGAGAGGGAGAGAGAGAGAGAAAGAGAGGGTGAGAGAGAGAGAAAGAGAGAGAGAGAGAGAGAGAGAGAGAGAGAGAGAGAGAGAGAGAGAGAGAGAGGAAGGGAGGAGGGAGGGGGGACAGGGGGAGGGGAGAAGAAGAGAGAGAGAGAGAGAGAGAGAGAGAGAGAGAGAGAGAGAGAGAGAGAGAGAGAGAGAGAGAGAGAGAGAGAGAGAGAGAGAGAGAGAGAGAGAGAGAGAGACAGAGAGAGAATGAATAAGAATGCAAATGAGGATGAGAATGGGAATGAGAATATAAGAGTTAATTTACGGCAATGATCTAGAGAGAAAGATTACCGAAGAGAATGAAAGGAAAGGTGAAGGAAGATAGGGAAGGAAAGGAGAGAGGGGAAAATAACAGAAATATGAAAAACAGTAATAAAGAAAAGAAGAGCTCAGTAAAGGCAAAACAAAATAAAAAAACAGAGAAAATATCTATCATGAATAAAAGAAAAATGAACATTCAAAAGAAGAGAAAAGACAAGAAAAAGAAACAATAAAAATGGAAAAGTGTCAACACCGCAACCAAACCAAAACAAAACCGACTAAACTTACAATTAATAATAATAATAATAAAAAAACACGAGGAACTAAAAATGATAAGTATAAATAAACACTTGATTTAAAAGGCACAACAGATAATGAAAAGGACAATGAATAATTAATAGAGAAGGGGTACATGCAGTAACCGTAATCAACGCGCCTTGAAGGGGAACTCCCGAGACCCTTCGAGCTCAGTCGCCAAGGAGAGAAG
>NC_091549.1:36533376-36535876 GCF_042767895.1 Penaeus vannamei
AATATTAAATATATATATATATATATATATATATATATATATATATATATACATATATACATACACATACATATAATAATGTACTTAATAGAGCAACAGAAAATGAGAATCTACCTCCACCTCCCCCTTCAACAAGAATCACCCCCCCCTCTTCACCCCAGCCCCCGCCGGTGCCTCGAATCCCCCAAGGAGGCTGCCCGCGCCGCCGCCGCCCACCCGCCCATCCCTCGAGCATTACTCTCCAACTGCCTCGCGTAATCCCAGCCATCTTCACGAGTGGGCGACGCCATGCTCCCGCGCTCGCTTATCATCGATTCCGCTTTAAAGTGGACCGGATTCGATAAATGGCTCGGAAGGATACGGAAAGACAAGCGGTGGGGCGGCTAAGTGGAGTTGCTCAGGAGTTGGTCGAGCGAGGAGGTGGATTTCGCAGTTTGGCGATGCGAGGGAGTGGGTTTGTTATTGTTTGTGGAGCGGGGAGGTGGATCTCGTGCTGTTTGTCGGTTAGAGGAGGTGGATTTGTTATTGTTTACTAAGCAGGATTTCTGTTATTGACCTGGGTATCTACTCAGCGAGTAAATACGTGGACATTTATATAAATATTCGACAAATAAGTGGGCTCCATTTATCAATGTGAATGTTTACCGAGCGAGTAAATTTCTGGGGTCATCTGACTGCTTGTCGAGTAAATGCACTTCACTTATCCATCTGAATCCCTGCGAATAAGTAAGCCGATTTCTGTTATTCATCCCAACATTCGCCGAGCGAGTGAAGAAGCGCACTCCAGTTATTCAACCTGAAAGTCTGCCGAGCGAATGAATAAATGGATTTCAGTTATTTCTCTCTAAGGTTCGCTCTTCCCTCCCATTACGGCCGGAGGGAGCGCGCCTTCGTTCGCATCGCCGTGAGAGTAATGAGAGAGACTTCGTTGTGATGTTAAGAAAAAAAAGAAGAAAGAAAAAAAAGGAGAGAGAAAAAAATCAACCACCTGTCATGATGGATGGAAACGGACTGAGGAATCTTGACGTATCGGTTCTTAAGTCGAGTGGAAGACGTTCGGCTGCGACTAATGTTGATTGCTGTGAAATGAGCCGATTTTTCCTTTTCCGAGACGTTGTTTTTTTATCTCTCTTTTTTCTTTTTATGTAAGATGATGTATTCGAGTATTTTTTTTTCTTTACGATTTTGTTATTCTGTTTAATGATACGGTATTGTTTATTAATCCTTTATTATCTTCGGTTTCTTTAATTTCTGAATTTTACGTCATTTCATTTTACGTTGTCATGTTTCCCGATCCCAAGTTACCAGCGCACTTTAAAGAACTTATTCATACATCGCTCATCGATCATTCAGTATTACAAATCGTCCTCTATTGAAATCGCGACAAGATCTTTCAAGCCTGGTAAGAAACCCAAAATAAAGTAAATAAACAAGCAAAACAAATAAACAATTGAATAAATAAAGAACCACGAGCAGACTCGCTTTAAGAAATTTACATGAAATCCTGAAAGACAAGCCGATGTGAACGAAGTATTATGAAATCATAACTTTCGGCCAAAAGTCAAATCTGCATCAATTTTTTTTTCATCTGCAAGGGGAAACAACTCACTCTCATTTTTCCTTTCCTCTCTTGTAATTCGAAAAGGGGAAGAAGGGAGAATAAAACTGTATTTCGTCCTCCCATTATTTTATTCTATTCCCATTTATCATTGCAAAACCGACAGGGCTCGAGGACATAATATATTTTTGCTTGACTTGACACGAATTCCAGCCATTCCAGATGAAATGCATCTCAGAGCTAAACCCGCGTCCATCTCAGTCAGGCACGAGCGATATTTTTAATCTGCAAGCTATTTCTGCAGAAGACAGGATCCATGAGGTAATAACAGGGAAGAGCAGACTTCCGTTTGATATCCGTTGTATCTTTCCGAAATCACTCACGTAGCACAGGCAAGGGGATATTTGTCGTTAATCTAAACAACTAAAGCAGGGTTCTTCAAACTTTTTTCATCACGACGCAGAATGTCTAACCTACCGTGCCTTTCTCTCAATATGATATCAGTTCATATATAAATATAATCTCTCTCTCTCTCTCTCTCTCTCTCTCTCTCTCTCTCTCTCTCTCTCTCTCTCTCTATATATATATCTATATATATATATATATATATATATATATATATATATATATATATGTACATATATATAGTTATTATTGTTATTATCATTATTATCATTATTATTATCATTTGGCGATCTACAGAACATGAACTTGCGAACCATACTTGAAAGAACGCTTCGGGATTATCATACACTAAATCAGACAGGAATCCCCCTCCCCCCACCATTTCATCATAATATGAAATCCGATAACGCACCATCTTTTGCCAAAAAATAAGAAGTTAAAAGTTTCCCAACTTCCGCACACTCATTAGACATGAGTAATTTCTTTCACCAAATATTTATCTCTTCTCCCAAAGAGAAAAACGTATTAAATTTCCAC
>NC_091549.1:36573376-36575876 GCF_042767895.1 Penaeus vannamei
AGGGGAGAGAAAGGGAGGGAGGCAGGGATACAGGGAGGGAGAGGAAGGGAGGGAGGCACGGGTACAGGGAGGGGGAGAGGAAGGGAGGGAGGCATGGGTACAGGGAGGAGGAGAGAAAGGGAGGGATGCAGGGAGAGGGAGAAAAAGGGGCGGAGGCAGGGATAAAGAGATGGAAGGTGGTAGACTGAGGAAGACAAGGAGTATAGAGACATAGATAGACAGATAGATAGATAGAAAGAGACAGAGAGAGAGAGGTGGAGGAGGAGAAAGAGATAGAGAGAGAACACAACAACAGAAAAAAAAGCAATAAAACAGTCAAACCAAAACGAAACGAAAAAGAAACAGGGAAGGAAAAGGGAAAAGAGGGATAAGGAGAGTTAATGAAAATGATGATGGGGGATAATGGGGCTGTGTGATTGGGGCGATGATAATGAAGTGATTAGAAGGGGGGGGGGTGATAGACCTCATTTTTGTCAATGTCCCTTACGCCCTTCTCATTTTCTTTCCGTTTCTCACACGTTCTTTCCTACAAGAGACATGAGAGAGAGAGAGAGAGAGAGAGAGAGAGAGAGAGAGAGAGAGAGAGAGAGAGAGAGAGAGAGAGAGAGAGAGAGAGAGAGAGGAGAGGAGAGGGAGGAGAGAGGAGAGGAGAGGGAGGAGGGAGAGGAGAGGAGGGAGGAGAGGGAGAGAGGAGAGGAGAAGGGGAGAGAGAGAGAGAGAGAGAGAGAGAGAGAGAGAGAGAGAGAGAGAGAGAGAGAGAGAGAGGAGACAGAAGAGAGAAGAGAGAAGAGAGAGAGAGAGAGAATAGAGAAAAGTGAGAAGAGAGAAAGAAAGAGAGAGAAGAAAGAGAGACAGATACAGAGCCGCACCGAGAAGAGGGAGGGGGGGGCAGCGAGACGACAAAGACCAGCAAGAGACAGACAGATAAAAAAAAAGAAGTAATTCAACCAGAAATGACACAGCCACGAGTGAAAGTTTCCCCCTAAAGCTCTCGCGAAGGAGTACCAGTTCCTCCCAATCTCTCGACGGCCTGTAAAGTTCGCCACTTCGTTCACAAATTCCTCATTAAGTCGCGTAGGTTTGTCAGGCTCGTCCTCGGGAAGTACAAGTGCGAACGAATCTTGCAAGCCTTTTTATTTCTCTCTCTCTCTTTCTTTCGTTCTTTCTCTCTCTCTTTCGTTCTTTGTCTCTCTCTCTCTCTCTCTCTCTCTGTGCCCCCCTCTCTCCCTTTATATTATCTTTCACCCAGACATTTTCATTTCCCTCTCTCTTTCTCTTCCCCTTGGCTGACATTTTTATTTCTATCTCTCTCTCTCCCTTTCTATTACCTTTTACTCAGACATTCTTACTTTTCTCTCTCTCTACCCCTTTGTCTTCTTCGCTGTGAGTAATGGAGGTCTTTTGCTATTGTTTTTTTTCTTTGTTTTGTTTTACTTCCCGAAGCTTGGCGTCTCTTCCCCAAATTCTTACTATTTTTCCCTCTTCTCTTTTCTGATCTTCATTTTTTTATGTCGCTCGTACTTATCATCCTCTCTTTTTTGTCTTTTTTGCTCTTCGTCCTTCGTTGTATCCTGAATCTCAGCGGGTACTCTTTCTCCCCCAATCTGTTTTTTTTTTATCTCTCTCGAATTCTAAAAGTTCCCCTTTCTACTTTTCTACCTATTATCTTTTTTTCCCTTTTGTCTTGTTTTGTCCCTGGAACTCGGGGACTCCTCTCGTTATTTCCATTCTTCTATTACTTTTCTTTTTCCGCTTTGCATGTTTTCTTTATTTTCTATTCATCTTTCTCTTCTCTCCACTTTCTATCAAAGAAGATAGTATCTATTATTTGTTATATTTTTACGTGTTGGCTATATTCTTGTCTCCTTACTACCCTTCTATTTGTCTCCTTTCTCAATTTCTGTATTCTGTAGACCCTTCGCTTTTACTTTTCTTTTTTCCTATTTCCTCCTCTTCATTCTAATGTTTACATGAAATCTCTGTCTTTAATATATACGTGCATGCATTTGCCTGTCTGCATGTATGTATTTGTATTGACATTAACTTCCTGCTGATCTCACTCTACACATTTTTACTTTTTCACTCTCAATATATCCCTCGATTTCCCTCTATACAAAAAAGAAAGAAAAAAAATGAGGCTTCATTTATTAGTTTGTCAGTACCAAAAGATTTTTTTCTTTTTGGAAATTCGTCCTCTACGATATACCTTCAATCGCATACCGTAATTTCCTCACCAAATACACTCAGCAAATACATTTCGACTCTCCCCTAAAACAAACAAACGAATAAATAAACATATAAATAAATACTATGCCTTATCACGAAGCTCTTGCAACACATGCATCATTTCCTCGGCATTAACCTCCGTTCCGTTGCACTTCCATAATAAATTGCAATGGACGTCAACGAACCGGGAGAGATATAGGAGACAGGAAGTGATGAAAATGGAAATAAATAAGGCTGCGTTAATTACCAAGAAAGATGGACTGGGCGAAAACAG
>NC_091549.1:36603376-36607346 GCF_042767895.1 Penaeus vannamei
AAAGATGGAGAGGAAAGAACAGACAGAACGAGGATGAGGATGATATGGAACAAAGACGAGGATAAATGGGAGGAACGAAAAATAAAGATGACGAAAAAGAAAGGAAAGATGTGAAATGTACAAAAAAAAGAGAAAAGAGAAGGCAAGAGAATGTCACAGTAAATAGAAAGAGGCAAGACATATAGATAATAAAAAAATCCACCCAAGCAGTAACCGAGGAGGATTAAGTAGTCTTCGGAACTACGAATGAATAACGAGTAAACGAAAAATGAATGAAAAATCGAGAATGAGGAAATGAGTGAAATATGACCTGGATCACGTCACGAACTCCCCCGCAAGGGCTAGAACGGCCCCCTGGAAAAGGATGGAACGTAAGAAAGCGCAATAGATATGGATAATGAAGGTGAGAATTCTGATAAAAATGGTAATATCGAAACAAATGCAAGAGCACTAATACCATCAAATAGCAGGAGCAATAGTAATTTAACAATACAACAATTATATTATATAATATCAAAAATGAAGATAACACTACTAATAATAATAGTAACAACAATAATAATAATTCAAATAACAACAGCAGCAACAGCAATAATAAATAACAAGAGCACAATCATAATAAAAACAATACTGATGATAAAAAAAATAATAATGACAATAATAATAATAATAATAATAATAACAATACATCATTATCATTATTACCTCTGCCAAGGAGGTTATGTTTTAGGTAGTGTTGGGTAGTTAATTAGTTTGTATGTTTGTTCGTAAGCAGGATAACTCAAAAAGTTATGAGCAGATTATTAAGATATTTTTACCGTGTGTGATTGCATCAGTGACTCTTATCATTATGTTTACGGACGCCACGAGTGTACTGGTGTAATGCTATCAAAACTGCACGTATCGAAGTGTACAGCGTGCTTATCAGAGCAACACTAAAACTATGAAATGGGAAAATATATAAACAAAGCGGAATTATAAAAATAAAAACACTATTCTTTTAATGAGCCTCAGCATGAGCATGAGTGGAGTTCGGAGTGGGGTAGCAAAATAATTCAATAAAGTTTGTAAAATATAATGGTACCGATCCAAATCTCTTTTCATTTAATCCAAAATATTATTTTAACAATTTGATTGGAATTATGCCAACATTGAAACGAACGCAAAAACAGTTGCAAACACGCTTGCACACACACACACACACACACACACACACACACACACACACACACACACACACACACACACACACACACACACACACACACACACACACACACGCACAAGCGCGCGCGCACACATACACACACACACACACACAGAAGCACACACGAACATATCATATGAACATATATATATATATATATATATATATATATATATATATATATATATATATATATATATATATATATATATAATTAATCAATAAAGCGAGAAATTGAGAAAATTACCTCGATGAGAAGATGGAGTAAGAGAGAGAAAAAGGCGAGAAAATTAAAGAAGAGAGAAAAGGAAAATCGAAGAAGAAAAAAATACGGAGATAAATGGATATAAAATAATACGGGACAAATGATAAATGAAGGAAAAAAAGAATGAAAAGTCAAGAGAGGGAAACAAGAAACTAGAAAAGATAACGAAAGAAAAAGGAACAGCAAGAAGCTATAAAAGTAACTAACAACGAACAGCAAGAATAGGGGAAAGGAAGAAGAAGCAACAAGAACAATAAAACAAAAGGAAAAGGAAGAGAAAAACAAACAAATACAAATAACAAAGAAAAAAGAAAAAGCCAAGGATAAACAACAACAAAATTAAGAAAAGACCATAAACTAGGGCCTTACCCCCTCCCCCTTACCCCCACACTCCCGTCCAGTCACTCCGCTCCCCCAACCAATTTGTTTATTAGAACAATCAAGCTATTGCCTCCTGCCCTATATGTTAAACGCGGACTGGCCATCCATCTCGACCTCCCACTGGACCGAATACTTTCTGGGCACAATTTTCTTCGTCCGTTAGGCTAAAAAATTGCGCCATCCATTGCATAAAGGCGGAAAGAATGCAATTTGTTTGACGGGACATAGGCCTACGAGATCATGTGAGCTCGTCGTTGAGGAGAAATTTTGGATATTGGGAAGAACTGTTCTAATACAAGGGTTTTCAATTTAATGTTACTTATTTTGCACACAGTATTGTACCTTTATTCATTACTTAAACGTCTTGATTCATAGACAGAATGTATGACAATACAACACAACGTCTTCCTCTGTCACGTGTCAAGTAGCAACTAAACCCTGGAATCAATGACAAAGGTAATCAAGATCTTTTTTTCCTTTTCTCTTCATCTTTAAGGTCGATTAATCCGAAAATTATAGCGGCCTAAATCCACATTCCTTTTCCCCGAATCCTAAGAAACTGAAGAAAGCTGGAATTTACTGATTCAGTCAGTATAAGCCTATTTCATTGAGAAATATATATATATATATATATATATATATATATATATATATATATATTCCAAGGTCTCAGAAAACAGAAAGTTGAAAGACGAAGGACTGACGGTAGGGGAAGGAGCCGCATGCGAGAATTAAATGCGAGCTGAAAAGGTGAAGAGGGAAGGAAGCAAATGGGGACGACAAAAAGAGAGAGGAGAGAGGGGAGAAACGAGAGAAGAGAGGAGAGAACAGTAAGGAGAGAGAGAGAGAGAGAGAGAGAGAGAGAGAGAGAGAGAGAGAGAGAGAGAGAGAGAGAGAGAGAGAGAGAGAGAGAGAGAGAGATAATATGCGACTCAGGGAAAATGTAATATATAAAAGAAAATACGTTGGTTTAGAACTCAAAGCATACATGACTAAGAGGACGAAACAGCTGTCTCCTTTTACTCAGATAAATAAAAATGTAAACAGTTTGACTAACATGAAGTGAGCGAAATATAACTTAGTTTCTGAGCTGGGTAAAAGAAAATACGAAAGAAAAAGTAATATCGAGCTAACTTCTGGCGTGGCGGAATAAAACGCCAGCAAT
This sequence comes from Penaeus vannamei, assembly GCF_042767895.1. Taxonomy (NCBI): domain Eukaryota; kingdom Metazoa; phylum Arthropoda; class Malacostraca; order Decapoda; family Penaeidae; genus Penaeus; species Penaeus vannamei. The sequence goes on from NC_091549.1 coordinate 36,606,395, forward strand.
TTCTCGTTTTCTTTCCTATTCACATTTCCCTTATCCCGTTTTCTTCATCACTAACACCGAGTATTACAAGGTTCTCTGCATTTTGAAAGTGCAGAATATTCTTTCTTTTTTAGCAAATGAACAATTGTAAAAAAAAAGGGAAACTGTTGCGAAAAACACGTCAAAATGGCAAAATGAGACGTGCCATTCCCTTCCCGTACAGTATTTTCCCGCGCATTTCCTGTAAACAGTCTTTCAATATAATCTCCAACAGTTACCAACACATGGTGCCGAAACTTCCAGGTTTATAATGCTATTTACCGCGTGCATTTCAGCGAGACCAGCTACGCGTTGTACATATTTGCCCCGAGTGTGAGGTCCCGTGCCCAAACCGAGTGTGAGTGCGCGAGAGGCGGAGAGCGGTTTGAGTGTGGGGGGAACTCCCTTTCAAAGAGCCGGGCTTGAGTGTCAACAGACCGAGGCTTTTCCTTCTCTCCCTTGCGGGCACAGCCACAAAGAGAGACGAGAAGGAAGACGAGAAGGCAGCTGAGAAGAGGGAGAGAGAGGGAGGAGAAAAGGTAGAGGAGGAGTGGGAGGAGAGAGGGGAGGTGGGGAAAAGGGCATGCCTTCAGTGTAATAAGCACAGAGAAGCTAACATGGGTGGTTGAAGGGAAATAGGAGAAAAAGCAGTTTGACAAAGCCTCGGCCTAAATATACTACATACTTTGTGTGTATGTGTGTATGTGTGAGTGTGCGCGCGTGTGTGTGTAAACAGTCAGAGTTAGATAGACGGATCGATAGAGAGAGAGAGAGAGAGAGAGAGAGAGAGAGAGAGAGAGAAAGAGAGAGAGAGAGAGAGAGAGAGAGTGTGAGTGAGTGAGTCCGCCTCCATGAAATAAACAATACAGTATATGAATACATCTCGAGTATGAATAAACAGTGTCCAGTACAGACTGACATGCTTCAATATTTG
>NC_091549.1:36607846-36612846 GCF_042767895.1 Penaeus vannamei
CAACTAACAATACACTCAAACCCATTGTCATCTAAGAACCGAAGAAAAAGAAACCGAGTATGCAAGTGAACGAATTAAAATACATCATTTTTAAATTCAGAAAATCTGATAATAGAATTTTGACTGCAATATCGTTGAGTAATTATCCACTTTAAATTGAAGCCTACTGATTTTTTTTCCTTTTTTTCTCTTTCTTTCTTTTTTATATTTTCCCTTTTTCTCTTTTCTTTTCTCATTCCTCAGACCCCCAATTCTCCCTTTGCGGACGGCCGGCTGGGAACCACCGAATTAACCTATTTTCGTCCTCGTTTACGCGCGCTTCCTCCAGAACGAACAAAAATAGTTTTCCTCCAGAAATATTTCCCCAGGAACCACAGCATGTAAACTATGAGGACCATCTCCCAATTTGCCACAGCACGCATACATGCTCACGCATATGTGCATCTACACACTGTATGTGCACTCACACATATCGGCATCTACTTGCACACATAAACTGAATACACGCGTGCACACACACACACACACACACACACACACACACACACACACACACACACACACACACACAGGTGTATGTGTTTATATATAGAGTATATATATTTGTGTGTGTGTGTGTGTGTGTGTGTGTGTGTGTGTGTGTGTGTGTGTGTGTGTGTGTGCATGTGTGTGTGTGCATGTGTGTGTGTGCATGTGTGTGTGTGCATGTGTGTGTGTGCATGTGTGTGTGTGCATGTGTGTGTGTGCATGTGTGTGTGTGTGTGTGTGTGTGTGTGTGTGTGTGTGTGTGTGTGTGTGTGTGTGTGTGTGTGTGTGTGTGTGTGTGTGTGTGTGTGTGTGTGTGTGGTTGGGTGTGTGTGCGTGTGCATGTTCGCGCTCGTGTTCGTGTGCGTATGTGTTCGTGTTCGTGTGCATGTGTGTGTGTGTGTGTGTGTGTGTGTGTGTGTGTGTGTGTGTGTGTGTGTGTGTGTGTGTGTGTGCGTGTGTACATGTGCGTGTGCATGTGTGTGTGTGTACGTATATGTGAGCATGTAAGTGTGCTTGCGTCTGCGTATACCTGCCGGCGCGTGTGTGCGCGTAGTTGTATGTATCATCTGCCCATGTATTCAGATCCCTTTTCTCTTTCCATTCCAAAGTAACAAAAGAATCTTACGTAACCCCCCCTCCCCTCGCCCTCGCCCCCCCCCCCGGCCGCCCTCGCGCCGGAGCCCGCCTGCGTCGCAACGGCGTGTCTGCGATCTCCATTAAACCCTCGAGATCAAAGCGGGATGTTGGCGGAAGACCCGACGACATTCTTGGGGCAGGCAACCTCTACAAAGCTTTGTTGCTTTAGGCGAGTCGGAAACATGACAAAGGTTTTTTTCTTCTTCTTTTGCTTTCTTCCCTGTGATAATTTGGTTTCTCGAATCTGTTATTGTTGCATTGAGGGAAGGTCTTCGGGGAAAAAGTCTTTTTTTGAAAATCGGAGATGCTTCCCATCAAGCCACAGCAATAAATCTTGGTCGGGATTGCTCGCCAAAATACACCTGTTACGAAAATGGCGCTGTGATCGTTGATGGCGCTTATCGTGCTCGCGTTCAAGACAAAAAAAAAAAAAAAAAAAAAAAAAAAAAAAAACGTCGTTTCGTGCAATGGAATATTTTCTTATGTGGTTCACGTCTTAAAGAATTAAAATATTAAAAATGGTAATCTCCCATTTGCATCTTCTCCATTGTATTAAAATTAGATTGAAATAAACATAATTCTCTGCAATTCATAAGATGTTCGAAACACCGCTATTCACACTTTATTTTTATAATTATTTTGTTTAGTATCATCATAATAAGAATAAGATTTATTATAATAATCATAATAATAATAAAAATAAAAGCAATAATAAAAAAAACAGCAATAACAATAATAACAGTAACAATAACAAAAATAAAAATAACACCACCACCAACAATATCACTACAACAAACAACAATAACAACAACCAGAACCAAAACCCCCCAAAATCCCAGTTCATCTCCAAAAGAGAAGCCCCAAATTTCCTCCTTCTCGTTGCACATCCATTTCGACATCGCCGGAGCAGCAGACAGGACTTCGAAAAGGTCACTCTGTTTTCGACTCTCCATCAGCATTCCTCTCCGCGTTCGAAGTCGCTCTGACCAGAATCGGAATGCTTGGCTCGGGTTACGCAAGGTCAAGCGGGCGCACGACGGACGGGAGGGGAAGGGAAGAATGATTGAGAGGGAGGGAGGGAAGGGGGGGGAGGAAGGGGGGAGGGAGGGAGGGAGGGAGGGAAGGTAGGAAGGAGGGGACAGAGGGAAGGTAGGAAGGAGGGGAGGGGGAGGGAGGAAGGTGGAGGGGGAGAGGGAAAGATGAGAGGGGGAGAGGGAAAGGTGGAGGGGGAGAGGGAAGGAAAGGGGAGAGGGAGGGAGGGGAAGGAGGAAAGGTGAAGGAGGAAAGGGAGAGAGAGAGAGAGAGAAAGGAAAGGGAGAGAGGGAAGGAAGGGGGAGAGGGCAGAAGGAGGGAGAGGAGGGAGAGGAGGGAGAGAGAGAGAGAGAGAGAGAGAGAGAGAGAGAGAGAGAGAGAGAGAGAGAGAGAAGAGAGATGATGAAAGTGGGAAGGAGTGACAGGGAGAGAGGGTGATAAACAGAAAGGGTATGAAGGAGAGAAAGAGAGGGGGTAGGTGGGTGGAGGAGAGAAAGAGAGATGGTGAGAGGGAAAAAAGAAAGAGGGGAGGGAAGGGGGGAAGGAAAGGGGGTAGGAAAATAGAGAGGAAAGGGGGGGAGGAAGGGGGAGAAGGGGGAAAAAGTGGAGGGAGAGAGGGAGAGGAGAAAGGAGAGGGAAGGAGAGAGGAGGGGAGAGGAGAGGAGAGAGAGAGAGAGAGAGAGAGAGAGAGAGAGAGAGAGAGAGAGAGAGAGAGAGAGAGAGAGAGAAGGAATGAGAGAAGGAGAGTAGACGGAGAGAGAGATAGAAAGAGAGATAGAGCAGATAGAGAGAGAGAGAGAGAGAGAGAGAGAGACGAGACAGAGAGAGAGAGAGAGAGAGAGAGAGAGAGAGAGAGAGAGAGAGAGAGAGAGAGAGACAGGCAGAGAGAAAGCAGAGAGAGAGAGAAGATTGAAATGGAAGGAGTAGAGGAGAGTGATCAGAGTGAAGGAGGAAAGAGAGGGGGGGGGTAAAAAAAAAAGGGTGAAGGGAAAAAAAAAAGGGGGGAGGGGGGGGGGGAAAAAAGGGAATGAAGAAGGAAAGGGGGGGAGGGGGGAAAGAAGGAAAAAGAAGGAAAGAGGGAGAGAGAGAGAGAGAGAGAGAGAGAGAGAGAGAGAGAGAGAGAGAGAGAGAGGGAGAGAGAGAGAGAGACCGAGGGACAGGCAAACAGACAGACGGAGACAGAAAGACATACATACAGAGCCATACCAACAGATAGGCAGAAAGACAAACAGACAGACCAAAAGACAGACAAACAGGCAGAAAGACAGGGAGACAGACCAAAAAACAGGCAGACAGAAAGTCAATAGTCGCGACGGCCCATTCCCAAGTACACTCTAAGCGTGTTAAGGAATTCATAGCCAGACTTCGCGCGGGAAATCATGTATACATCCGGGACCTTCCCCTGGTAACACTCCTCGCCTCCCTTTCGCCCTGTCCTTTCCTTTCTTTATCTCGCTTTCCTTTACTTCCTTTGAGTGAAGATGGGGAAGGAAATCGATGAGGGAGAAATGAAAGCAAAAGAAAAAGGGAGAAAAGAAAGTAAAATAAAAAGGGAGAAAAGAAAGTAAAAGAACAAGGAAGGAAGGAAAGAAAAAGGGAGAAATGAAAGTAAAATAAAAAGGGAGAAAAGAAAGTAAAAGAAAAAGGGAGAAATGAAAGTAAAATAAAAAGGGAGAAATAAAAGTAAAAGAAAAAGGAGAAATGAAAGTAAAAGAACAAGAGAGAAATTAAAGTAAAAGAAAAAGGAGAAATGAAAGCAAATTAACAAGAGAGAAATGAAAGTAAAAGAAAAAGAGAAATGAAAGCAAAAGAAAAAGGAGAAATGAAAGTAAAAGAAAAAGGGAGAAATGAAAGTAAAAGAAAAAGGAGAAATGAAAGTAAAAGAAAAAGGGAAAATGAAAGAAAAAGAAAAAGAGAAATGAAAGTAAAAAAAAAGGGAGAAGAGAGTAAAAGACCAAAACAAAGAAAGGGAAGATAAAGTCTCACGGAAGGCAGAGGAGAAAAACAATGGCAGAGCCAGACGAGACAAGGTAGAGATGGCGTGACAAACGAGATGGTGATGGAGATTAACCAAGTAATTGACCGTAACCCTCACTCTCTCCCTCCTCCCTCCCCTCCGTCTCTCCGGCCTCCCTCCTTCCTTCCCTCTATATTCCTCCCTTCCCTCCATCTTTCCTGCCTCCCTCCCCTCCATCCCTCCTCCCTTCCCTCCATCCCTCCTCCCTCCTCTCCATCCCTCCCACCTCCCTCCTCTCTCCCTCCATCTCTCCAGCCTCCCTCCTCCCACCCCCTTCCTCCCTCCTTTCCCTTCACTCCATCTCCTCCCTCTTCCCTCTTTCTTCCACTTACCTCCCTCTTCCCATCCCATCGGTTTTTCGATTTCCTTTCCTTCTTTCATCTAGTTCTTCTTTCTGTTTCCCACCGTCTCATCTTTCCTCCTTTCTGCTTTCTGCTTCTTTCTTCTCCTTCTTTCCTTTAAGCTCCTTCTCCCTCTTTTTCATCCTTTCTCCCCTTCTTCTCCCTTCTCCCTCTTCCTTTTCGCTTATCTCGACCTCTCCCACTCTTCCCTTTTTCTCCACTTCTCTCCTCTTCCCTTCTTAGCTCCTTATTCCCTCCATTCCTCCTCCCCTTTCCTGCTCTGCATTCATGTACTACGCCGAGCTCCCTCCATTACTTTAGTCAGAAACTTAGTTTAATAACTTGTATTATGCGGCTTCTTTGGCACAGCTAGGCCTCCGTGTCCTAGAACGAAGATGAGCTTGTGAGCCCAAACAAAGAACCCTTATTTTACTTCATTCACAATT
>NC_091549.1:36657846-36660346 GCF_042767895.1 Penaeus vannamei
TGTTGCATGAGTTTGCGTTTCGGCGTCTCTCTCTCTCTCTCTCTCTCTCTCTCTCTCGCTCTCTCCTCTCTCTCTCTCTCTCTCTCTCTCTCTCTCATCTCTCTCTCTCTCTCTCTCTCTCTCTCTCTCTATTGATCCCTCATTCCCTCTATCTCTCGAACTCTCGATCTCTATCTATCCATCTATCTATCTATCTCTATCTATCTATTTCTCTCTATCTATTTCTACCTATCTATTTCTATCTATCTATCTCTATCTATCTATCTATCTATCCCTATCTATCTATTCATCTCTATCTATCTATCTCTATCTATCTATTTATCTCTACCTATTTATCTCTATCTATCTATTTATCTCTATCTATCTATATCTATTTATCTCTATCTATTTATCTCTATCTATCTCTATCTATCTCTATCTATATCTATATATCTATCTATCTATCTATCTCATTTGTGCGTGTGTGTGCGTGTGTGTGTGTATGTGTGTGTGTGTGAAATTGAGATTCTTTGGCTTTACATAAACGACTAAATGGATCAATACATAATATAGAATAAAAAGGGATAACAGTAATCACGAGGAAAGCCTGTCAACAATCATAATAATGCAGTGATAAAGATGAAACAGAATAATCAGGTAGCAACATCGTTATTATTGTTATTACTGGTTATAACGCTCCTACTATTGATAATGATAGTAATGATGAAAATATTGATAATCATAATAATAACGATGATAAAAAACAATTATTGTAGTAATGGTAATCATAATCATATCAATATTAATGATGATATCAAGAACAACCATAATGATTTTAGATGTAATAATGATAATGATACTGATATGAATATGATTATGATTATTTCTATAATTCTATTATTATTATTATTATCATAGATATTAATATTATCATTATCATTATAATCATTGTTGCTATTATTATTATCATTATAGTTATTTTTACTATTAATGTTGTTTTATCATTATTAATATTATAATTACTATTATCATCATTATTACTATTATTAATGTTGTTGTTGTTGTTATCATCATCATCATCATCGTATTATTATTATTATTACCATCATTATCATTATTATGATCAATAACAAAAATAGTAACATCAACAACAATAGTTATACTGATAATGATAATGGAAATTATAATATTGATAATGATGTTAATATTACTGTTATTATTGCTATTATCAATGATAATAATAATGATGATTATGATGATGATAATAATAGTAATAATAATGATAATAATTAAAAAATAATGGTAGTAATAATGATGATAATAACGATAATAACAGTAATAAAAATTATAATAACAGTAATAATAACAATAATGATAATGATAATAGCAATAACAACACAAAAAAATATAGGAAAGATAATGATGGTGATAATAAACGATCATAATCATACTGATAGTTATAAAAATACTGTTAGCAATAATAGTCATAATAATAATGATGATGTTGATAATAATAATGATGATGATGATAATCATAACGATAATTATGATAATAATTATCAATAACAACAATAATGATAATGATAATAATATCACGGTGATGATAATGACGATAATGTCAATAATGATTATAATAAAAACAATTTCTCTCCCAACGGCTTCCACCTAATCAAAGCTCGCCTTATTAAATACCGTTCTCCTTATGAGGTGCTTTTGATCACAAAGAAACCCACTTCAGCGGACAGGAAATCTTGAAGTTTCTGAGCGGAAAATCTTAGCCTTTGCTTTCCCTCCCTGGAAATTCCTGGCAAATTATATGATACTTTTCTGTTTGATGATAATAGCGATTCCGGGGAAAATGGTTGTTTACGATGGTGAGGTATCTGCGGGATCATCTTTTTTTTTCTTCTTTTCTTTCTTTCTTTTTTTCTTTCTTTTTCTTTTTTAATGTCATAAGTGAAGTTTCTATCGTGATGCTATGGTTGTACAGTTGTATTTACATCTTTATACATGAGAAGTCTATTATGTTATGAAATAGACATGGATAATAAAAACTACTATGTTTTCTTAATGATTTTCATATATGATAATTATGTGCATCTTCACTTTCTCATACTGTTATTTCTAGTAATGGCAATGTGGATGCAACTATTACCATTATTGAATAAAGGTTATCTTTTAATCGTTTGACAACGACCACAATTTTATACGCTAATAATTTTCGTGTCAACATTTGGTCTGCTGGTCTTGAATTTGATCCCCTGATATAGATAGATATATTGATAGATTTATTTTGTGTTTGTAAATTATATGAATATATTTGTGTATGTGTATGTTTATGGATAGATATGTATATAGATTTGCATGTGATTGGGTAAATATCACAACTGGTCATCAATACCTCACCTAAACAAGTCCTTTCCAAAACATAAATTCCGTTGAAATGTTCTCTCTTCTAAAAACCTTGGTACAAAATACATCTGGGTTACGTTGTTGTTTTTCTTCTATAGTTCTCTAATGA
>NC_091549.1:36682846-36685346 GCF_042767895.1 Penaeus vannamei
AACAGAAGTAGGTTTATCTTTCAAAAATCTGAGATTAAGGAACCTTTACATGACAGGGAAGTAGCGGGTTAGGTTGCCAGATGAATGCTTCACTTTCGCTGTTATTTTCAAGGTCGACCATGGAAATAGATACGGTTCCTTACCTGATTTTGTTCATTTCTTTACCACGGATTTGCTTCCGGGATTATGTTTATTCCTTTACATGTTATCATGCCAATGCAAATAACAGCACATGTTGATTTACTTTTTTCCACTGAGATCAAAGGAGCTATAGTACAGTGAATGTCAATGAATGTTGTATGATGTATGATAAGCCTATATGAAATCGCAGTGATCAGAACTAGTAAGCCTTACGATTTCCTTCTATTGTTATTTTGTGAAAAGTACACAAGAAGATTTATGAAGTGTTTAATAATAACTTACCAAAGAATGGATTTGTCCATTGATGGATTAGAGGGAGTCTCATCTGCAATACCATTCCTCGTGGACAGAGAAGCATCCTGGAACCAAGAACAGGGTAATGTTATTGATGTTTATTATATCAAGAAGGTATGTCGGGGAACTTTCGCTCATGAATCATATATCAAAAATACAGTGCACAACATATGCGAGAAATTAATATGAATAATCTGAATACTATGTACAATAAAACAAACATTTATGATAATAAAACACAATTAAACATTTTTTTGCGTTGCGTATATTTAGTAACATTACAAACATATTTACAGTTGTGTTAGTAGCTTCACGACTCACCGATTCGCTACGGTAAAAGAAAACCTGATATTCTTGTTTTTACAATCCATTCATATTTGACATAAGACTCTCTGATATTACAACACGAGGTTTGACTCCATTTTAAATATATATATATATATATATATATATATATATATATATATATATATATATATATAATTTTACTCTAAATAGTATTCAGTCTATAAAATATGAAATCACGATACACACACCTATATCGCTGTCTGCCGGGTACAAAGCACATGTATCTCAGACCAACTATTTATCCACAATGACTTACTTAAAAACAACGTCGACATACATTCCAAAAGTGCACAGCATGAGCGTTTGTGGAAGTCGCTGGTCCTCGACCATTCAGCTTCCGCGGGAGGAGCCGAGAAACCGCAACTGTGCCGCGACCCTCGTTCTGAAGCTCCAAATAGATGCGAAGTCCAACTTGCGACATTGCTCAACCTTCCATTCTCTTTAAATTATATGAATTTCTTTGTTAAATCATCCCAGACTGCTAACTTTACACGCGTGGTACCCCTACGCCCACATAATTTTTCCGCTTAGTCCTTAAAAAAGGTGAAGGGACGCGGAGGGAGATGGGGAGGGGGGATGGGGGGGACCTGAAATCTTCAAGGTGGTCAAGGTGTGGTGTCGCCTTGGATATGTTCGTCAGTCTCTCGTCTCTCTCGTTTACGCTCACAAGTGGCCACTCTCCCTGTCGTTTTGAGGTTCACTAAGGCAAGTGTTGTTATGCATTGTTATAATTATAGTGCTTATTACAAGTGGTAGTTATGCGTATGATCTACCAGTGATATATGTGCGTGGTTTGATTAGGGTATAAGTATTACGTGTGTGATATTATGGAGACAGGTCTTATGGCAAAATATATTGCAAGGGTCAGGTCTATTATGAATATAAAGTATCATATCATAGTACGTTCATATGTTAATTTTTTGTATAGTGTGCATTAAAAATGCGTAGTGCATTAATTTTCTGAAGCGGAGAAAGTGTCAAGTTAACTATTCATTAACAATAGTGACACAAAAGTTACATATAATCAATGTGAATATAAGTAAAAATCAATCAAAACGGATAGACTATTTTCGTCGCTCAGAATATCCTTGACAGCCATCGAGGTCCGTCCGCCAGAAGTCAAACGCAAGGAGAATGCATAATGTAATTTCATCGGTTATTGCAACTTCCACTTTCTGTATGCCTCGTGTGTATATGCTTGCCGATGCGCACATGCACCATTTGCTTCAATGATTGCTTGATTTCTTATATCCTTGCAGGTTGGCCAGATAGCTCTCTCCCTGCGGTGTAAACAAACATAACAACTCCGGCAACAATGAAACTCTCATGGGTAAGTAATGGAGAATTCTGGTATCTCCAGTAGGAGAAGAAAAAGTTAAATTTCAAAGTGATGAGATATATTATGTTAAGTAATATGTACATCCGCTGTTTATTAAGCTGCGTAACTAAATGCGTGTGTCTATCGTACAAATACTGTTTTGTATTATTCAAGTGACTCTCTGAAGTCACTCACCAACCAAGAAGCGTGTGCGTTCTTTAACTATGAACTCATATCTGAAATATGTACTGGTACAGAGCCTTTTCGATTTAGGCATTTGGCACAACACATGTCTATATCAGAGCATATAGCAGTTTTTTTATGCAAAATAAATAAACGAATATTCCCCCGTAGTACAAGCGAAGCAACATACCTTGATCTGAAAGACTCTGAGACATG
>NC_091549.1:36692846-36695346 GCF_042767895.1 Penaeus vannamei
TATTTCACTTATTGTGGATATCATGATGAGTTATAGTATACTAAATATAAACCCATATACAATAACTTTTTACAAACAAAAAAATTAACCCCTAAAGTCCTTATTCACCAATTCATAAATATTTTTGTCACAATCCTTAGTCTTTTACACATTGAATGTACAGCCTTTCTAACCATTTTCTCTTTTTCTGGATTAAAAACTATCTGAATAACTATATTTCACTTATTGTGGATATCATGATGAGTTATAGTATACTACATATAAGCCCATATACAATAACTTTTTATTCTAACAAAAAAAATGAACCCCTAAAAGTCCTTATTCACCAATTCATAAATATCTTTTGTCACAATCCTTAGTCTGTTACACATTGAATGTACAGCCTTTCTAACCATTTTATCTTTTTCTGGCTTAAAAAGAAGGTTGTTGTCCTTAAAAAATCTGCAAAGCCTTTCTATCATGTTCACAAAACTTACTAAGAGATGAGATAAGTATGGGTTTGGCTTATTCTTGCAGAGATATTAAAAGCACTGCTATGAGAAACTCAATTCTCATTTAGTCAGTGACTATGGATACAGACATTACAGCACTTTATAAATCAGATGAACTAAAAAAAAGACAGGCACTTACTCATACTTATATATCTTAAGTTAAGTATACCAAATTTCTTCCTCCACTTACCTGACAGTGCAGCACCTCGTTGCAAAACATCATCAATGTTGTCCATCATAATCCTCTGCACATCATTCAAATCTTCTCGTAACTGATGCATGTGACGCCGTCCTCTTTGATCACTATACTGACGACGGAGCTTTTGGATATAAGTGTCTGTAACAAAGTAGGATATTGTTACATATTGCATCAAGTTAGCAGTGGTATTTCCATATTTCATTCCTAAGAGAATCATGCTCTATCCACTATTCCATTAATAGCAAACCTGAAAATCATAATTACATACCAAATTCTATGAAGGAATATGGCCTAGAAACCTGTGCAACCCGACGTCCATATTGTGAATTAAACTCAGCAGACATTTCTTCAAGAAATGTAAAAGCTGACTTTTTGCTGAACCCACGTTCACATAGCACCAGGTAACACACTTCATTATCAATTACATAGCTGAAAGAGGGTACAGAATCAACTACAATTCAACACCTATAATGATAAACATAAATGAAGAGGTATAAAGTAATAACTAAATTGACAATACTGTTTTTTTTTCTATCCTTTCACTAACTAAATTGACAATACAGTTTTTTTTCTATCCTTTAACTTATCAACTTTTAAGAACAAAAGTCCTCAGTAAAATTAACTTTCAAAATCTTCAATATAGGTTTTATTTATTTATAACACACTCTAAATATTATTGGTTCAACTACAGAATCTTGAAACATAGGTCTCCAATCTATAAAATTTTCATTCAGACCTTAAAAGATTTTTATATATTACTGAACAAAGAGAGATCATTTTCCAAATCTTCCTATGTACGGCAGTCAGAAGATCTAAAGCCTAAGTGCGATTCCATAGAAATATATACTATTGTATATCAAAGACCATTATGAACTGCTTTTTCATCTCAGTAATACTGCTAGATGGCAAATCACTAAAAGACACATACTTCCCTACCAAGCATATGTTAAAGCATGCATATACTTTAAATGTACCAACTTCCATAGAAAAATAAATAACGATAACTCATACACAAGCAGTTATATAACACTGTAAATACTTACTGAAAAAGATATGGGCCTGTTTCTATGGAACATCTGTTTGGGCTGTTGACTGTTAATTTTTTAAAGAGCATCTTGGCCTGGTTCTGATACTCCAGAAGATTTCGTCCTGACTGAAAAGTGAAGAAAATATTACAAATTTGCTAGTAATATTGAGGATACATTATTTCTTAAAACTAAAATTCACACCCCAATTACAAAGAATATAATACAACACCATTTATTTTCCAGGACTCTTGGTTCTGGTGTTAAGAAGGATCATTGTCTTTGATGAACTTAGCTCACATGATTGTTTAATAAATACTCCCATGACCCTCTCATTAACCCATTTATGACGAATGTCCCCCATATGGGACACCAAGAAGCTGAATATTTGCTGGGAGTCCCTCCGCCGTGACACTGTATCGGGGCTCGCATTCCTATTCAGCAGTGGCTTCAAAACATACCAGCGTTAGTGGGTTAAGTAACAATCATATCTCTACATAACAGGAACCGTCTAAAAAACTAAAAGCTTATGCTCACTTCTATCTGCAAATTGATGATTAACTAAACTTACAATCACAAGAAGTTCAAAAGTTGGCTCACAATTGATTCTTGATGAACCCACTGACTACAGGTAACATGCTATCACAGCATGCATCCAAATGTCCAAGCACAGAGTGCTGTATACTACAGTGCACTTATCTTTACCTGACTTTACTAAATATTCTATATGTCATTATTATATTAAATGAGGTGCCAATCCATTCACTCTGATTGTATATTTGTAG
>NC_091549.1:36700346-36705346 GCF_042767895.1 Penaeus vannamei
TCACTATTATTATATCATTATCATCATTATTATCATTATTACTATCATACCATCATTATAGTTATTGTTATGATTATAAATATCATCATCGTTATTGTTATCATCATCATCATCATCATCATTACCATTATCATTATTATGATAGTGATCTTTATCTACATCATTTCTATAGTTATCTTTAGGTACATCATTATCATTATAGTCATCTTCATCTACATCATCATCAATTACCAGCATTTTATTACAAACATAATTATGATTAATGAAGTTCACCTATTGATATTTGTGATTTGATAATGAAAGGGAAAATTGGGTTCTTCATCACTATCTCCACATAAATTTTGACCTCACAGCTCGTCAACGACCTGTCACCTGTGAGCCTGTTCGGAAACGCACGTGCTTTTCGCACTGTAAACAAACAGCAGGGAAATTCTAGGACTCCGACCCGGTTCCTCCCCCACAGGCCGCCATTGTACCCCGTATTCCCCCGCTGGACAGCGCTTGCCTTTTGTGAACTCGTTGCATTTCTGCTTCTCAGCATAGTCTGCAGACTTGTCTATGCTTCAAATGTTGGGTGACATACACAAGACATTTCTCTTCGGTGCTTAGAACAAAGCAGAGAGAGGAAACCAGAGACGAGTTCCGTTATCGAAAATTTCCCTGGTAGTGAAGGGGAAAATTTTGACGTTTCGTGGGGACGTGTTTGGGTACGATGGAGGATTCTCCAACGCCTTCAGTTGGAACGTGTGTAAAGAAGGAAGTGATAGTAACAAACATGAAGGCGGATTATATCCCACATTCGATTGAAGTGACGCATTTTGCCACGTAAGTTCATTGTTTGGTCCTGTTGTTGATGTTATCAGGAATAGAGGAAAGGTGTTAATGTTGTTGGTGATAAGGTGTTTAGGTGATAAGTTGATAACTGTATACGAGAGCCAGTCATTTCTTAACATGACATATAGTTTGTGCTATAGTTTGTAAAAATAATTATGATATTTGATTTGGATGCCTATTATCTTTCATTTAGATGCCTAAGGAGTTTTATACCTAAAAGTAAAGTTTTGCTTCTAAAAGTGAAAATATTCAAATAAATAGATAAAGGATAGTTTAATGCTATCATTTCTACTTCCTCAAGTACAGATGAATGTTATCAATAAATCTTACTACAACCCTATGTATTGGCCTATATACCTATTTGCACTTTAGTGCAAAACAACGAAGCTCCATTATATAAGTTATAGAAGGATTAAAATTTTTAGGTTTTCCTGTCAGTCTGTAGTGAAATTAGGTGTAGGTTATATTTCACCTATTATTAAGCAATATTTTACCACACCATACATTATGGAGGTTTATTAGGTAATGTCAGAGCACTAAAATTTTGGAGGTCTTTACAAGTACCACATTTAGGCCTATCACGGATCACAATATGTGTCATTTACATTTGATTTGAGAATAGGTTATATAATTATGAAAAAAGGAAATCCACAACAGATTAAATTCTGAAATTTACCATGTAAACAAATAAATCTTATATTTTCATGTGCTATAAACAAGATTGAGCCACAGGTCTGTAATTGGGCCACATTCAGTACCTTGGTATAGGCCAACAAATCTCTACCTCATGCTCACAAGAGAGAGTTTAGACTAGTTACTTATTTGATAATAAAATTCCATTAGGTTCTACGATGTATATTTTACCAAAATGTAGTCTTGGACAATTGATTGGTGATTGTGTGTCACTGCAAGTACCTCAAAATATCTGACTGCACTATTAGCTTGTACTGATGCTGTGTTGATATAGCATTGTCATTTTATAGAGCTCTATATATTGTATATTTTTCTGATTATTGTATTATCCCATTTAAGACAATGCCGTACATTTTCAGTCAGTTTTCAAAACAGATAAGTCACAATTTACAAAGTTTAATTGATTCATTATGGGTTATGATTAGATAGTAACCATGTTGTGAGCAATTCATAACTAAAATATGATTCCCTTTTTTTTCTTTTTTTTTTCCATTAAATCAGAGCAAGTATGGAGGGCCAGGGCTTGAGCATCCCAAGTCTTGATGATTCCGAAAATGTACCAGCAGAGATGGTTGTGTCTGTGGAAGAGCAAGTTCATAACTCAAGTGAAACAGAAGATACAGAGCTAAAACATCGCCCAGACAAGAAAAGAAAAATACGAGTTTATAGCCAGAAGTAAGAAAAAGACGTAATTTTTCTCTTTTTTAATAGATATGTACCAGAAAATTGCTTTTAAACATTGAAGAAAGATGAGTTTTAGATTATATTGTTATTTTTAAATTAAACACTTACATACCTCATGGTATGTCCATAGATATGTAAAAATCCCATCCTGCTTTAATAGGTTTCGCAAGGATTGGTTACACTTGAGAGAATTCCAAGGATGGTTAGCAGAGGGAAGTGCAGTAGAGAGAGCATACTGCACAGTATGCAACAAGGAATTAACAGCAGGAAAGTCAGAATTGCTGAAGCATGCAATGGGAAAGAAACATAAAAAGAGAATGGCTGAAGCAGGCTCACACGTCACTGTTTCTTCAGACTTATCAAGCGTTCTTGATGAAACTGGAATTCCACATGTTTTGGTATAATTAGTTGATGTATTTGAACTTGGTATATAATTAACTCGTTGGATCCAGGTGCCTCATTGCCTGTTCATGGCCCAAAATCTAGGTATTAGGCTTACTTGAGTTACCTGTCTACTGAGTGTGTGGGTTGTTGTTATAATACACACTGCATTACCATTCAAGGCAGGGAGAAATAGGATTCTGAGTTTGGAAATAATGTCTGCCCTGGAGTTAGTGCCCATCCAATCATAGCTGATGAATGAGACATTCCACACTTGTATACTGTTGAAAATAATGATAGAGCACCTTCCTAAATACCCACCTAACTCTAATCACCTAAGAGCTTTGTGCACAAGTGACAGGTCTTTCCTATCCATCTGGCCTTCAGATAAAAATTTCATGATGGTATATTCCTGTCACCCTGGCCCGCAGCTAAATTTTTCTTGACATGTTGGTCACATCACTTGGATCCAAGGGGTTAATATACTCTTGCAATTTACAATAAAGTTTTTGTTTGTTAATCTTTATTGTTATTGATAGTATGGTTATAAGAATTTTTTTTTTTTTCAAATACAGCGTATTGTTGATATGCGAAGTGACACAGTCACCCAACCTAGCAGAGAAATGAAGGAAGCCATGTTTGATGCACCAGTTGGTGATGACGTTTTTTCTGAAGATTCTACTGTTAAAGGTATATTTTTAAACCATCTAAAAATTACATTTAACTTCAAAAGGTTTATGGATTTTTCATAGTCAAACAGTTGCAGTTTTCTTTATTTATCTCTAAAGCTGTTTTGGTCATTATCTCACTTGAAATTATGGAAGAGCTTGAAAGAAAGGTTAAATCCAGTAGTTTTAGTACAAAGGTGATTAGTATCAATCCATATATATGGATAAAGTAATAGTATGAAACATTTTTTTTATATATTCTAACATGAAATTCCTTTACAATATCTAGGCAAAGCTTTTTCATTAACATTTGTATTACTACACATTCATTAGCATTTTTATTACTGCATTTTCATTAACATTTTTATTATTGCATTTTCCTGAACACCAATGAACATGATGAATATGAAATGCTATTAGGAATATGTAATTACTTGCAAAGGTAGATTTTTTTATGTTGAAAGATGCTTATCTATCCCTTTACTATGTCTAAAAATAATTTTGATATTTTGTAATTTCAGCTTTAGAAGATAAAGTTGCTAAATTATTAGAAAAGGAAGCAGCTTTGTATGTTCCATCAGGCACTATGGCAAATCTTGTGTGTGGTAAGTTTACATTTATTTAAGTGAGAGGAAAATTCAGGTCTAATACTTGTATATATTAAAGTTTCTTGTCCTGTGTTAATCCATATATGGTTAATGATGTTGCATTATGCCCTCATAGGAAAGGGTGAGTGGTTTAATACTTTATCCAAGGCTTAAGCAGGTAGAGTTTTGCTGTCCTTAGAGAGTAGTGAGAAAATACTGATAAAATAACAATATATTAACAACCCGTAAACTGTGTTTACCCTTAAATTGATATGTTGATTATTCATTTGAATGTTTACTTTCCAGTCTTAACACACTGTTGGAGCCGGGGTTCAGAGATTGTTGTTGGGGATCAGAGTCACCTAAATCTTTGGGCACAGAGAGGAGTTCCACAGGTATTTGGAATGTGCATACTTTATTATCTTTCATTATTTTCCAGTGTTTTTCTACTTTGCTTTTAATTTATCCTTTTTCATCCCCATCAGTTATTCTCATGAATTATCTAACTTTTCCCTCCTATCTCTGTATTTTTATTTTATTTTTTTCTTCTTCTCTATACACCATTTTCCGCCCTCCTCCTGATGGTATATATATGAGAAGGACACTTTTTCTATCACCTTCATTTCATATATATATATATATATATATATATATATATATATATATATATATATATATATATATATATATATATATATATATATATATATATATATATTTTATATATATATATATTTTATATATATATATATATATATATATATATATATATATATATATATATATATATATATATATATATATATATATATATATATATATGTATATATATATATATATATATATGTATATAAATTATATGCAATTTATATCTTGATATGGATGATAATATTTTTGTTTCAATATTATACATATAGCTTGCTCTTTCCTGCAATACATACAAGGTTAATGTTTATATTTTTCCTATAGTGTTTTTTTTTTCTTCAGATTGGTAACATCCATCATCGAACCATTAAAAACCACCTTGATGGGACTTTTTCACTACAAGAATTACGATCACTAATTCGAGATGATGACCCGCACTGGCCTGTCACAACCCTTGTGTGTGTGGAAAATACCCACAACATGATGGGAGGCAAGGCTCTACCTCTTC
>NC_091549.1:36735346-36740346 GCF_042767895.1 Penaeus vannamei
ATGGGTTCATGAGTCGGAGCGGGAGGGGCGTGTAACGTTCTTAATGAGGAAATGTCTTTATTAAGTAGTGAGTCATGGGCGATGCGAGGGAAGGTGAGGCAGCAATTATGAGGAAATACGATGCAGCTGCCTTTGCCAGGGTGTGTGGATGCGTCTTTGTATGAATGTATCTCATCAGTAAGAAATGTGCATTAAGGGTGTCAGTGTGTACGTGTAGTATGATGTGTTTTTGTACCCAATGCATGTTTATGTGCTTGTAAGAATGTTAGTGTCCCAGTCTATCTATTACACCCATATATATCCTTCCGTTTAGGGCTTTCTTAGTCAATTGAAATGAATTATACTTATTTGTGTACGTAGTTTCTGACTTGCTAATGTGATAAGTTGCCGATGAACAAGGTCAACCATCGCTCCGTGTATTGTATCGTTGTGGCGTCTGGCTTGAGCCGGTTGTAGGGAGCTGGGATGGCATGCGAGGTTGTTTTACCTGACTCTGGAAACCCGGAAGGTCATAACAGGTGAGGGGGGTATGAGGGGGGGGGGGTAAGGGCAGGGGAATTATGTCTTTCGCTTGTCAGGATAGTCTTGGAGCTGGGGGGTGGGGGAGGGCGAAGTTCACGTGGAATGGTAACTTTTTAGTTTTTTCTTCCGCAGGAACGGAATCAATAGTATTTTCTACGTCGTAGGATGTCGTGATTCATACTCTCTCTCTCTCTCTCTCTCTCTCTCTCTCTCTCTCTCTCTCTCTCTCTCTCTCTCTCTCTCTCTCTCTCTCTCTGTCTATCTGTCTCTGTCTCTCTCGTTTTTTTCTCTCTCGTTTTTTCTCTCTCTCTTTTTCTTTCTCCCTCCCTCCCTCCTCTGCCCTCCCTCTCTCCCTCTCTCTCTCTCCTTCCCCCCCTCTCTCTCCTCTCCTCTCCTCACTTTCTACCTCTCACCCTTCGATTTTTTTCCTCTCTTATTTCTCCCTTTGTGTTTTTATCATGCAATTTCCTCATATCGCCCTTCCTATGTCGCTTCATCTTTTTGTTTCTATACTTTGGTGTTTCATATTCTCTTTTGGTTCTCTCTCTCTCTCTCTCTCTCTCTCTCTCTCTCTCTCTCTCTGTCTCTGTCTCTCTCTCTCTCTCTCCATCTCTCTCTCCTTTTCTCTGTCTGTCTGTCTGTCTGTCTGTCTGTCTCTCTCTCTCTCTCTCTCTCTCTCCATCTCTCTCTCTGTCTCTCTCTTTCTCTCTGTCTCTCTCTGTCTCTCTCTCTCTCTCTCTCTCTCTCTCTCTCTCTCTCTCTCTCTCTCTCTCCTCACTCTTTCTGCCCCGTCTCTCTCCTCCCTCCCTCCTCTTCCGTCCTTACGTGTGTGTATATGTGTGTGGGTGTGTTAATGAGGGAATTTACGTCAGTGAGATACTCTCACTAAGAAATATGAATAAGCCATTGGTCAGGTGCCCCCCCCCCGCATCCTGGTCCTTGGCTTCGACCAGCGGCTGAGAATAGCACCTTCCAATCAATAAGTGTCATCAAACCGCGGTAACTGCTTAAAATATGGTCAACTGGATTCCGATTACCCTTCAATGACGTCATTAGCTGGATCGGTTTGAGGTTTGTTGCTTTGGGAAAGTTAGGTCGTACAAGCTAGTCTGGCGCGAATACATCGGATGAAGGCCGTTAACAAATTGATGAGATGGTTTTCATCATTAGCCTTTCATTTGTCAGTCAGGTGGTGTTTTAAGTGCTTTTGGTGCAAGTATTTTAAGTAAGATAACTGCCGATCAGTTTTATTTCACACCGATACTTGTTGATCTTTGAGGTGACTTTAGGGAATTCTGAACATTTTTGTCAAATAAATATTATATATATATATATATATATATATATATATATATATATATATATATATATATATTTTTTTTTTTTTTTTTTTTTTTTTTTAATAAGATTAAAGAATGGAGAAAGAAACCATTTCTGGATAGGGATGAGGCTGGGAAACTTTTTTTTTTTTAATATAGGGCTGGTATCTTGATTTCTTAAATATGGAGCAGGTATCTCAATAAATGTATAATAAAAAAGTAGCAATTTAGTAATTTTGCTGATAGGTATGACTATCTGGTACAGTGCCCAGTTCATGACTAAGAGAAGACTTAGTCAAAAGTGCTGATAACCTTGTCATTTCAGGTAAATGGATTGACCGGCCAAAGCATAACACATGGAGAGTTCCAAACCCTCAGCAAACGCCTTGGCAGTGCCCTCACGAGACTGGGCATGAAGCAAGGAGATGTACTGGGAATTGTGTCGCCCAATTGTCCAGAATTCGCTTTAACATTCTTTGGTGTTGCATCAATTGGTGGTATTAATACAACAGTCAACTGTACTTACACTGCAGGTAATGAGGAATGCATGCAATGATCTTTGATTTGCATTAGATATGAAGTTAATGATATAAATGCCCAATTACATTTATTTATAATACAGATGTGAGTAATTAATTTATATTGTGGACAATTGCAGTGGTACATTGATTATATATATAATTGAATAAATATGTTTATGATCTTAATATGCACTAATAGAAAATGGTAAATTGATTCATGATTATTATCAATATTTTAACTGATACTTTCCTTTATAAATTAGCCCAGACTTATAAATTCACTTTGCAATACTTGCACCTTCCCCACTTATACCATGAGGAGTAACGAAAGTTTCTTTCAGTGGAAATTGCCAAGCAGTTGGAAAACTCAGGAGCCTCGATTGTTATGACTCACCCACTTTTGTTAACAAACATTCAAGAAGCCTGTAATATCTACAAAGGTATAAAACATATAATTGTGAATGGTCCCGCCCAGCCTGGAGCTCTCTCACTGCAAGACCTCCTAGAAGATGATGGGACTGCTTTCCCAGAGGATGTTAAGGTATGCAAACAATAAATATATATATATATATATATATATATATATATATATATATATATATATATCTATATATCTATCTATCTATCTATCTATCTATCTATCTATATATATATATATATCTATATATATATATATATATATCTATATCTATATCTATCTATCTATCTATCTATCTATCTATCTATCTATCTATATATATATATATATATATATGTATATATATGTATACATATGTATACATATGTATATATATATATATTTATATATATATATATATATATATATATATATATATATATATATATATATATATATATATATATATATACATACATACATACATACATATACATACATATACATATATACATATACAGTCTTTTGTGAAATGTGTATGTTTAATCCAAACTGGAGTATTGTTTTACCATCTTAATTAAAATACTTGATGTAAGATAACCTAGATTTATTTAGATTTTATTATTGTTTACTTTTTTCCCAGATCAATCCAAAAGAAGACTTGGTTGTGTTGCCATATTCCTCAGGAACTACAGGGGTTCCCAAAGGTGTGATGTTAACACATTACAATCTTGTAGCTAATCTACAGCAGATTACGCATCCATCTTTAATGTCTGTAAGAGGTGTGTATCATGCTTGAAAATAGATATAGCCTAATTTACATATTTTTAAAAAGTAGTTTAGTCATGATTAAAGGTTTTAAACTGCAAAGCTAAAATATATTATATTGTACATTTTATTTATTACATTCACTACATTTTAAAGGTTATTTTGTTTTAAGTCTTTTTAGTATAAGCTTTGCATGATTTCCAGCAACTGATATGGAAATATTATTCTCTCTTTCTTTTATGGTAAACAGGGGCTGTACAAGATATATTTCTGGGAGTCCTACCATTCTTCCACATCTATGGAATGGTGCCATGCATGGGGTTGTCTCTTATGACGGGCTCCCTTACAGTAACCCTGCCTATGTTTGACCCAAAACTCTATGTTGAGGCAATTCAAAAGTACAAGGTAAGTGCTTAATTCTTGCTTAAAATAAATTGTGATGGTTTACTCTCACTATGGTTAGTTAGGATGCAAGTCAGGAATTTATCCTTTTTTTATTATTACAATATGTTTTGTAAGGTAAGAATCCATGAATTTATTATATTTACACAAGATGTATAACAAACTAAGATCACTAACAAACAAATAAGGTTGTATGGGGAAAAAACTTTTGCATATCAGCTAAGAAGAAAATAAAAGAAAATTTATTTCGGCAGGTTACGTATCTTCACACAGTTCCACCTCTGGTTAGCTTCCTTACCCAAAGTCCGATGGTAAAGCCAGAGCTTCTGGACAATGTACATACTATGATTTGTGGTGCTGCTCCTGTTGGACCCGTTCTAATTAATGAATTCAGGAAGAAATTCACTGACAGGATTCAATTCCAAGAAGGTATGTCTTTCCAGGAAGGTATGTCTTGTATTGAAAGAAGGAAGATTTCAGTAAGAAAGGAAATGAGTGGAATGAAAATACCTATATTAAGGATTGTGTTTTATTCTTCATGTCAAAATTAGTTCTTAGAAAATTTCACTTGATTAGCTGTAATGTCAGTTATTTTGTACTTAACCAGTGCATTTTTATATTTACATAGACATGTATATATACACAGCATAAACTTATTTCAGGTTATGGGCTGACAGAGGCTTCACCAGTAACACATCTAACACCTATCAACAAGTACTTACCAGGTTCAACAGGTCCATCAATCCCTAACACCTATGCTAAGATTGTTGACCTAGAAACAGGTAAAACTATTGGACCAGATGAAGGAACTGGAGAACTTTGTATAAAAGGCCCACAGGTAAGGACAAGAGCAAAGAATGATATTGAGTAATTATCACCTCCTTGTATTTATATATAAAGATTTTTTTACTAGATGTTTTACTATTATTAGAAGTATGTTCATGGAACTCACCATGTCCACAACAGAGATGACCTCTTATATATCATGATTTTAACTCATTTGGAGGAATGCACAAAGGATTTTGATTTGTAGTTCTGTCTGGCTGAACTAACTAAAATTTGTTAGTAGAT